>NC_063351.1:28537-37717 GCF_021869965.1 Rhincodon typus
GAGAGCCTTTTTCCTCAGATGGTGATGGCTATAGCTTTAAATTTGAGGGGTGATAGATATAGGACAGATGTCAGAGGTAGGTTCTTTACTCAGAGAGTAGTAAGGGCGTGGAATGCCCTGCCCGCAACAGTAGTAGACTCACCAACTGTAAGGGCATTTAAATGGTCATTGGATAAACATATGGATGATAATGGAATAGTGTATCTTAGATGGGCTTCAGATTGGTTTCACAGGTCGGCGCAACATTGAGGGCCGAAGGGCCTGTCCTGCGCTGTAATGTTCTATGTTCTATGTAGAGGTCACCTTGACCCCAAAAGAGATCCCAATGATCCAAGAACTGGAAACTCTTTCCCATGCACCAGCTCCTCAGCCAAGCATTCTTCTGGCCTATTTTTCTATTTCTATCCTCACTGGCACATGGCACTGGGAGCAATCGTGAGATGACTACCCTTGAGGTCCTGCTTTTTAACTTCTTAGCTGACTCCCTATACGTGTTTCGCAGGATCCCATCCCTTTGTGCACATCGATATAAATGACATAGTTAGACAATGACTTCTGGCTGTTCAACCTCCCCGTTCAGAATATTATGGACCCACTCAGTGACATCCTTGACCCTGGCACCCTGGAGACAACACACCATCCTGGAGTCTCTTCTGTAGCCACAGAATGTCCTGTCTGCCCGCTCACAATTGAGTCTCCTTTCAGTATGACTCTGTCTGACTGCTCCCTTTCCCTCTGAACCTCACAGCTGGTCATAGTGCCACTGACCTGTCTGCTGGTGCTGCTAGCCCCGAAAGGTCACCCCCACCCCTGCCAAACAGTATCCAAAGTGGTATACCTGTTATTGAGATGAGTGGACACAGGGAAACCTGTACTCTCTGCTTTTCCCCCCTTGTCTCTTCGAGTGGCTTTCTGGTACAGGTTACGGGCGTGGGATGATCTTCAGGGTGTCAGTGTGGACTCGATGGGCTGAATGACCTGCTTCCACACTGCAGGGATTCGATGAAAAACTAACCAAGAAGATTAATGAGAGCAGAGCGGTAGATATTGTTCATTTGGACTTTAGTGACGCCTTTGACAAGGCCCCACATGGTAGACTAATTAGTAAAGTTACATCACATGGGATTCAGGTTAAGCTTTCCAATTGGATACAAAATTGGCTTCATGGCAGGAGACAGAGAATGATGGTGAATGGTTATTTTTCCGACTGCAGGCCTGTGACCAGAAGTGTTCCACAGGGATCGGTGCTGGGTTCACTTTTGTTTGCCATTACATCAAGTATTTAGATGAGAATGTAAAAGGCGTGGTGGTTAAGAAGGCAATTAGCACGCTTGACATTGTTGCTTCGACCATTGAGCACAGGAGTTGGGACATCATATTGAGGTTCTCCACGACATAGATGAGGTCTTTTCAGGACTGCTGTGTCCAGTTCTGGTAAACCTGTTATCGAATGGATATTATAAAGCTAAAGAGAGTTCAGAAGAGTCTTATCAGGGTGTTTTGGAAATGGAGGGTTTCACTTGTAGGCAGGAGTTGGATAGGCTGATGATTTTTTTCCGCTGGAGCGTAGGAGGTTGAGGTGACCTTATAGAGGTTTATAAAAAGATGAGGGACAGGTGTCTCTTCACTCAAATAGGGGATTTCAAGACTCGGGGGCATATTTTTCAGGAAAGACGATAAAGATTTTTTAAAAAAAGATATGAGGAGCTACTTTTTTTAGAAAGGTATGTTTTTGTGTGGTCTGAACTCCAGACAAAAACTGCTGGATGCGGGTACAGTTACAATGTTTAAAGGACATTCGGATAAGTCCATGAATAAAGAATGTTTGGAAGGATATGGGCCAAGTGCTGGCAGGTGGAACCAGTTTCGTTTGAGATTATGTTCCGCGTGGACAGGTTGGACTCAAAGGTCTGTTTCTATGCTGTGTGACAAGACTATAACAATGATGAATATATTAAAATCAAGCCATTATATTGCCAGGGCAATCTCATGTTCCACCAAAATGTTTTATAACATGGATTCCACACAAAAACACCACAGATGCTATGAAGTTAACGACAGTAAACAGGATTAGCCTTGTACAGCTAGCAACATTATCACAGGGACAGTGTATTCACATCTTTAGACTTTTAGCTGTAAAACAGCTTGTCATCTGACTGCTTGTATATTTAGTGCACTTCTTATAATGTATAATAAATGCAATAGCATGGCCATGGTCAGGAGGCGAGATTTTATTCAAAAAGAATATGGTCCTAAAGTGGTTGGTTTTGGGCAACAATTTGCATGCTGACGTATTAAATGCAAGCTGCTGCCGCACAGATGTTTCGGAGGTCCATGTACAAGCAGGAAAAGTTCAAGGACTGTCAGATTTGAGGACCAGTTTAAAGGAGACAGAGATAACGGTGAAGAGGGTAGGGATTAGGTAGGATTGTTGAGTTATCCATGACCACATCGAATCGCAGAGCAGCTACCAAAGTCTTAATCCTGCTCCTATTCGTATGTTCACATGTACGTTTGAATCGTGAGGCAGAAAGGTTTAGGGATGAAATTCCAGAGGTTAGGGTCTTGGCAGCCAATGACGGAGTGATAAAATTTGTAACTGTGCAAGACACCAGAAGTAGCGAGGAGCAGAAATCTCGGTGGGTTGTGGAGCTGGAGGAAATTACAAAGACAGAAAGAAGTGAAGCCATGGAAGGATTTGAAAATGCAAAAGAATTTTAAAATTGAGCATATCCACAGCAGGTGTGGCAGTGAAGGAGGCGAAGTGCACATTAGGATCCAGTTCCTAGAATTTTTGATGAGCTCAAGGTGACAGAGAGTCCACAGGAGACAGATAGAAAGGAGTGCATTGGATATAAACGGAGCTAGAATAAACGAAGTGAAGTTGAAGTCCTATTGGACGAGGGGGCTGCTCTCTCATGACAGAGAAATGGCCGGTTGGTGGTTTATCCCTCGGGTGACTGTTGCTGAGCCAGGAAAAAGGGTTGAGAAGGGAAGATGTTCATGGTAACCGCAGCCAGAATTGAACCCACACTGTTGGCATTACTGTGCATCACAAACCAGTCAACTGAGTTAACTGATCCCCGGAAAAGGCATGGATGAGAGTTACAGTAACAGAGGCGCTGGAAAGGTGGGCAGTTTCTTGGAGGTAGCTTTGGTGATGGGATCAGAAACTCAGTTCAAAGTCAAATGAAATGCCCTGATCTGGTTACGCGTCGTAATTTTCCGAAGAGACAGATGGAGTTCTCGCAAGGGAAAAGGGGCAGAAGTCAATCGATTCATCCTGTTCATCTTTGATTTGGAAGAATTGTTTTCTCATCAGTTACGAAATATGGGACCAGTATTCTGACAAATGAGAAACTGTGGAGAAAGCTGGTCTGATCTACAAGGTTACAGGAAGCAGGCAGTAATGTGAATCTCAGGTCACGATCAGATTAGCCATGACTTTATGAAATGGCAGAGCAAGCTCAAGGGGCTGAATGGTCGAACTTCGCTCCTGTTTCTTACAATCATACGAAGCAGTGCTGGAGGTTTGTGAGAACGTGGGAGTTTGTGAGCTTCTGGTCTCTGTCTGCACTCCACCCTCAAACGCCTCCCGTCGGTCCACCTCCGCCTCCATCACCGCTCCCCCCACCCCCCAACCCCACCGACTCCTGTCCACCTCTTCCCTTTACCACCCCTTAGTGTCTATTTCTGCCCTCCGGTCTATCTCCGCCCTGCACCCTCACATGGTAAGAACCCCTGTCGATTTGAAATTGGACGGCAGTGCTTTTTCCCCATGTGATGGGATAGAGTGTCCATGAGAAATTGGACAGTCTATGTTGTGCATGTTTGAACCATGGGTGTAATGAGATCATTGTTGAGTGGCCCTTGCGGATCCCAAACTGAACATCACCGAACAAGTTCTTGCTTACCAAGTGCTGCTCGATAGCAAAGATAGGTGATAGGCACATGGATAACAGTAAAATGTAGGATATGCAGGGTAGTTTGATTTTAGTGTAGGATAATAGGTTGGCACAACATCGTGGGCCAAAGGGCTTGTACTGTGCTGTACTGTTCTATGTTCTATGAAGGTCATTGATGAAGCAGCTGAAGGTGGTTGGGCTGAGAACACTACCTTGAGGAACTCCTGCAGAGATGTCCTGGAGTTGGTATGATTGACCTTCAACAACCACGACCATCTTCCTGTGTGTCAGGTATGACTCCAACCATCGGAGTTGCTGTGGGTCCAGAGTAACATGTAGGCCAGACCAGGTAAGACCATAAGGTATCATAGGATTAGGCCAGTCGGCCCTCAAGTCTGTTCTGCCATTCGCCCATGGCAGCTATGTTTCTCAACCCCATTTTCCTGTCTCCTCTGTGTAGCCATTGATCTCCTTCCTCATCAAGAACTTATTGATTTCTAAATGCACTTAATGACTTGGCTTCCACAGCCTTGTGCAGCAATAATTTCCACAGATTTACCACCCTCTTCCTGATGAAAGTCATCCTTATCTCAGTTCTAAAGTGTCAATCCTGAGTCTTTGCCTTCAGATCGTAGAACATAGAACATTACAGCGCAGTACAGGCCCTTCGGCCCTCGATGTTGCGCCGACCTGTGAAACCAATCTGAAGCCCATCTAACATACCATTATTCCGTAATCTCTCCTCCGAGTGAAAACATCTTCTTCACGTCTTTACATAGGTCTCTCAGTATTCTGTAAGTTTCAATGAAATCCCATCGCCCTTCTCCACCCCTCCCCCCCACCTCCACATCCTTCTAAACTCTATCGAGTACAGATCCCGTCATCACGCACATCATTCTTGTAAACCTCCATTGGAGCCTCTCCAACGCCAGCACATCTTGCCTGAGACAGGCGGTTCAAATCTACTCACAATATTCCAAATGTAGTCTTGCCAAGCCTGATACAGCTTCAGCAGCACATCTCTCTTCCTACGTTTCAGCCGTCTTGAAATGAATGCCATTTGCCTTCCCAACCACAACTGAATGTACATGTTAACCTTAAGAGAATTCTGAATTCGGACTGTCAGGTCCCTTTCAGCTTCAGATTTATGAAGACTTTCCCCTCTTAGTAAATAGTCAACAACAAATAGTCAATAGAGCAAAACCTTACATTTTCTCACATTGTATTTCCATGTGCTACTTCTTTGCCCACTGGCCTAGCATGTCGAGGTGCTTCTGTAGCCTCCCTACTTAGGCAACATGATCTGATCCCACCTATCTTTGTGCCATCTATGGATGGCAGATTTCCTCTCCAGATACAGTGGGCTCTGGATTCATAACCTCGAGAACATCATGAGGCTATCGCCTCACTGATTAAATTTTCTCTGTTAAGTGTAAAAGAATGAAATCAAATTTACACAATCTGAAATGTTTCAGACGAAAACAGCTGAGATGCTGAGTATTTCATATGCGGTGTGAGAGACAAGGTTTCCACTCTAAATGGTGTGCAAATAGAATCGAAGTAAATCTATCCAAATGGAACAAACCAAATGGAGCAGCAGCATTTTCTATCGCAATTTTCCCATTGAGTAATCTAATGCTGTGTGTCCAGAGCGATTCAACAGTTCGCAACTTCATGGAAAGCAATGTTTAATTCCTTTCATAATATAGGTAGATCGGTTGTCGAGAAATGTAATTGGGCACCAGATTTCATTTAAGACCAATGAGTCCATGCTCATTGTTGGATTAAGATGAACAAAACAGGTAAGACTCAGATACTGAAAAGTCAAAAGTTCTGCAAGGAGAAGAACTTACTGTCCTGTCATGGAGTCTTACAGTTATACTGCACAGAAACAATCCCTTCAGTCCAACAAGTCCATGCCGAACATATTCCCAAAATAAGCTAGTCCCATCTACCTGCGTTTGGCCCATGTCCCACCAAATGTTTCCTTTTCATGTACTTATTCAAATGTCTTTTAACCACTCTAATTGTACCCAAATCCACCACTCCCTCAGGAAGCTCATTCAACACGTGAACCACCCTCTATATAAAAAATTTGCCCCTCATATCTTTTTTAAATCTCTTTGCTCTCACCTGAAAAATGTGCCCCCAGTTTTGTAATTCGACTGTCTATGGATGTATAAAATTAAGAGAGATATAGGTAAGGTAGACAGAAAAAAAACAGCACAGTCCTTTGGCCAAAACCATGCCGACCAAAATGTCCATCCACGCGAACCCCATTTCCCTGCACTTGGCCCATATCCTTCCAAATATTTCCTATCCATGTATTCGTTGTAATGCCTTTTAAATGTTGTTAATGTACCCACCTCAACCACTTCCACTGGCAACACATTCCACATGCACACCCCGCTCTGCATACAAATGTTGCCTGTCAATTTCGCATATATTCTTTCCCCCTTAACTTAAATTGATGCCCTCTTGTCCTCGATTCCCCAAACTTGCGAAAAAGACTGAGTACGTTACTCTCATCCATGCATCTCATGACCGTTTTCAATTCTATAAGACCCCGCCGGGTCTCCGGCGCTCCAAAGGAAAAACCCCTTGCTTGTTCAACCTCTCCCTTTCACTCAGTCCCTTGAGTCTGAGGCGGCATACTTGTAAATTTCTTCTGCAGTCTTTCCAGTTTAATAACATCCTTCCTAGGGGAAGGTGACCAAACTGAATGCAGTACTCCAAGTGCAGCCTCACCAACTGCAATATAACTTCCAATTCTATACTCTCTGCCCTGACTGATCAAGGCCAGTGTGCAAAAAGTCTTCTTCACTGCGTTGTCTACCTGTGACTCCACTTTCAGACAACCATGCACCAGAACTCCAAAGTCCCTCTGTTCCACGACACTCCTTAAGGCACTACCATTCACCATGAAACTCCTACCTTGATTTGACTTTCCAAAATGCAACACCTCACCCTTATCTATGCTAAACTCCATTTGCCATTTCTCGGCCCACTTCCTCAACTGATCAATATCCTGCTGCAATTTCTGATAATGTTCCTCACTGTCCACGATACCACCTATTTTAGTGTTGTCTGCAAACCTACTAATCATGTCTTGTACATTCTCATCCAGATCATTGATGTCGATAACAAACAGCAATGGACCACACACCAATCCCTGAGGCACACCATTAGTCACAGGCCTCCAGTCCAACATGCAACCTTCCACTATTACCCGCTTCTTCCTACCATCAAGCCACTTGTGTATCCAATTTGCCAGCTCTCCTTGGATTCCATGCAATCTAATCTTCCAGAGCAGCCTACTATGTGGAACCTTATCAAAGGCTTCAGTAAAATCCATATAGACTGTGTCTACCACCGTGGCCTCATCGACCCTCTTGGTCACCTAATCAAAGAACTCGAACAAATTTGTGAGGCATGATCTCCCAAGAACGAAGCCATGCTGACTACTCCTAATCAAATCCTGTCTTTCCAAATGCATGTATATCTTATCCCTCCGAATCTTCTCAATGAATTTACCCTCCACAGATGTGAGGCTTACTGGTCTATAATTCTCAAATGGTTTCTTTTCAACCCTTCTTGAAGAAGGGCAACAACATTCACTACCCTCCTGTCTTCCATGGCCTCACCTGTGGTTAATGTTGATGCAAATATATCAACCAGGGCCCCCGCAATTGCTTCTCTAGCCTCTTGCAGAGTTCTTGGATACATCTGGTCAGGACCAGGAGATTTATCCACCTTCATGCATTCTAATACTTTGAACATCTCCTCTACTGTGATGTGGACTATCCCCAAGATATCGCCACTAACTTCCTCAAGTTCCCAAATCTTCATGTCTTTCTCTACAGTAAACACAGAGGAGAAATATTCATTGAGGACCTCGTCCATTTCGTGTGGTTCCACACACACATGTCCACTTTGCTCCTTGAGGAGTCTTATTCTCTTCTTTTTCTGAAATATACTCAAAGAATCTCTTTGTATTCACCCTAATCTTCTCAGCCAAAGCTGCCTCTTGCCCCTTTTTCGCCCTCCTGATTTCCTTCTTTAGTAAATTCTCGTACCCGCTATTTACCCCCAGGGAATCGCCTGATTCATCTCCCCCTCCCCTCTCCCAGCTGCCTGTACCTGAGCCATGTCTGCTCCATTTTTCTGGTCAAAGTCTCTTATCATCCAGGGTTCCCTACTCCTGCCAACCTTGCCCTTCACCCTCACAGGAACATACAGACCTTGATCTCGAGCTATCACACGTTTAAAGACCTCCCACTTGTCTGAGGTCCCTTTGCCTGCAATCAAACTACTCTAAGCAACTCCTGCCTAATTCCATCAAAATTCACTTTGCCCGATTTCGAACTTGAACCTGTGGACTAGTTTTGTCCTTCTCCATAACTATTTCATAATTATTTGAACTATGGTCACTGGTCCCAAAGTGCTCCCCAACTGTCACCTCAGTCACCTGTCCTGCCTATTTCCCAAGAGTAGGTTGAGTTTTGCCCCTTCCCAAGTCGGACCCTCTATATACTGCTTGAGGAACTTACCTGAACACATTTAACAAATTCCACTCCATCTAAGCCCTTAACACAACGGCAGTCCCAGTCTATGTTAGGAAAGTTAAAATCCCCCACTGTGACAACCCTATTGTTCCTGCAAGTCTCAGCATTCTCCTTGCATATTTGTTCCTCTAATTCCCGTTGACTATTTCGGGGCCTATGGTACAATCCCAATAACGTCACCATTCCCTTCTTATTTCCAAGCTCCACCCACAAAGCCTCACTGGATGATCGGTCAGTTTTATCATCTCTGACCACTGCTGTGATACTCCCCTTAATCAAAAATGCATCTCCCCCTTCCCACATCCTTCCACCTCTGTCCCACCTAAAGCACCGTACCATGGCACGTTAAGCTGCTAGTCCTGTCCCTTCCTTAGCAATGTTTCTGTCATGGCTATAATATCCCAGTCCCACGTACCTAGCAAGGCCCTGAGTTCATCGGCCTTAGGTGTCAGCCCTCTTGCATTGAAACAGATGCAATTTAATCTAACAGGCATTCTTCAATCCCTGTCCTTTTCCAGCCTGATGTGTCTCTTCAACTTGCTATTTCTGATTACTGTATCTTCTTGCAGCCTCACACTTGCCTCCCTGCTGTTGAGGATCCCACCCACCCCTCCCTGCCAATCTAGTTTAAACCCTCCCTTGCAGCACAAGCAAATCTGCCCACCAGGATATTGGTCCCCCTCCAGTTCAGGTGAAACCTGTCCCTCTTG
>NC_063351.1:38217-52690 GCF_021869965.1 Rhincodon typus
TAAATGTTGTAATCAAACCTGCCTCCCCCACTGCCTCTGGCAGCTTGTTCCATACATGCACCACCTTCTGGGTGAAAAAGTTGGCCTGAGATTACTGTATCCTTTGACATCACACCTTTATTCACATCAGTTGACATCCCACGAGTGAAGGAAACAGTGGCCATATAACTGGAGGAAACAGCAACACAGACCAGCAGCTCCATCAGCAATGACAACATATTTAAAATCCTAGACCTGTGCCTCAACACACACATGGTCAAGGATACAAACAGATCAACGGTCCACCAATGGGGTCACCCATCTCAGCACTCTTTGCAGAAGCAGTCATGCAAAGACTAGAACACACCACCCTCCCCGGCATTCAACCTAAACTGTGGATCCAGTACAGAGACGACACATTTGTCATTATTAAACGCAACAAATTAGAAGAGACCCACCACCTCATGAACAGCGTATTCACAGGGATCAAATTCACAAGAGAAGAAGAAAACAACAATCAACTTCCGTTTCTGGATGTTCAAGTTGAGCGTATGACCAACAGGGAGTTCGAAACCTCGGTATACAGAAAAGCAACCCACACTGATCAAATCCTCAGCTTCCACAGCAACCACTCCAATGACCACAAACAAAGCTGCATTAGGACACTACTCAAATGGGCCAGGACACATTGCAACACCCCAGAACTACGCAGGAAAGAGGAAGAGCACGGATCTAAAATCCTTGCTGTAAACGGATATCCCCGCAACTTCATCCGCAGATGCCTACTGAACAGACGACAACAAAAGAACACATTCCGCCGTAACACACTGGCCACACTGCCCTACATCAAGCACATATCAGAACTAACAACAAGACTCCTAAGACCACGAGGAATCGTGGCAGTCCATAAGCCCACAGCCAATCTACGACAAACACTCACAAGGATTAAACACCCCATTCCCACAACATGCAGAACCAACGTGGTTTACAAAATACCATGCAACGACTGCCACAAACATTATATCGGAGAGACAGGAAGGAAACTAGCCATCAGAATACGTGAACATCAGCTCGCAGCAAAATGGCACGACTAACTGTCCTTGATATCGGGACGCTCCGACAACGAAAGCCATCAGTTTAACTGGGACAAAGTAACCATAGTAGCCCAAGGTAAACTTAGGCAAGCATGAGAATTCATTGAGGCATACTTCTCCACCCGTAATGCAATCAACAAACACATAGAATTGGACCCCACACACAAACCCAGACAGATCAAAACCGGAAATGACACTACACACCATAACGGACCAGACAGTATAAATTCCAAGCGGAGGAGAATAACATCACTTCATTGGAGGCTCCACTGATGATGTCACCTGGCATGGTGACAAAACGTGTGAACAAGAACAAGCCAGCTCAGCGAGCGAGTCTACAACTTCACCCATAACCAGAACTACAGATATTTTCCAAAACGTGATGCACATTAAGGCTGGGTGGAAGTGGGGACAAGGAAGCTAATTTTTGGAACTAGGACTCAACTAACAGTGGAGCTCAATAAGTGTGGCATTCTGAGGGGAATAACGTCACGTATCTCATTGAGAATCAAATATCAAAGTATCGTCATGAATATTGTAGCCACAGTTAGATGGCTTTATCAGGGAGAGTCATAGAGATGTACAGCACAGAAACAGACTGTGACGTATAATTTATCCACTTAGATGCTGAAAATATTAGTATCAATCACCTACGCTTACTTTTCCTAGTACATGAAGGGTATGCTTGGCATGCGGATTTTGTAGAAGCATTCCTGTGGATCATAATTGACCATTGTCACTTGTAGGAATTTCCTCACTCATTAAACTTAGGATACCCTAGTAACTAAGGTTTTGGAGTAGATCTGTAACTCGGGTTGTGGGTGTTGAACTAGGCGGGAAAACACACCATCGCTTCATCAGAGGCTGCACTGAGGATGTCTGCGGAACAACAAACCAGCTCGGTGAGCCAACCAACCTCAATACCCTAGTAACATTACAGCAGGGAGGCATAGACTGGAGAGAAGTACAAGTACACAACCACCCTTTCAGTCCATAAGCTTCCACAAATTACATAAAAGGCAATGAGAAGACTTTGTTTTTATCACAACAGTGCCTATAATAAAGAGCCTTCGAAAAGACCTGCGCGTTCAGCCAGCTGGCAGTGATGTGTCGGATTCGTCAAAGGTTCAGTGATATCTGTTCAGTTAGTGGTGTAATCTCACCAACTTGTAATGGAGGAATTGAGACATTTCTGTTTTGTCCATTTACTGTGAATAGCAGTATTAAGAATGATTGAATATTGCTTGTATCTTTCCAAACGTGGATTTGATTTGAAGAAATCATTTTCAAAACTGTGTAACACCAAAGTGAAGCAATGGCGTCAGACATTTTTACTTGAAATATTGAAAACATCACAACAGGCACAACATTAAAGCATTATGGTTTTAGTCTTGCTTTTCCATGAGCATATAAGTATCAGTATAAGTAAGCCCATTGACAGCATGTGAATGGATCGTCTGGTTCTCATGCTCAGATTTATTCCAAGCTACCCTCTGGAATAGCAAGTATCCATGTTGACACGTCAGGAAAATGGAGAACAGACAGAAGCTATGGGGATAAGAGGACAACCATTCTGTTATATATGGAACAAGGAATATTGATGGAGTTAAAATGTTTGCAGGGCCGGACGAGGGTAATGCGATTGACAAGGTAAACATGGATCTCAAGAAGACGTTTGATCGACGTCAGACATGAGAGAAGTTATCGGACATGGTGTAAAGGGAACAGTGGCAACACGGATAAAAAGTTGGCTGAGTGGTAGAAAAAAAAGTAATGGATAATGGTTAATGGATATTTTTCAGGCTGCAGGAAGTTTCGTATTGGAGTTTCGTGGTGGGAGGTATGGGGCCCCTGTTTCTCCTGAGAAATATTTTGTGAGCAGGGGACAATTTCAAAGTTTGCCTATGAGGCTAAATTTGGAACAACTGTAAACTGAGAGGATGGTGACATTTGGTCAACTGCGTAGATAACTGGCAGATCAGGTTCAATGTGCAAGGTAATGCACTTTGGTCAGAAAAGACAATACAAAAGAGGTATAATTCTAGAAAGGAACAGAGGGACCTGGGTATGTATACACATATGCACAGATCATTGAAGATGGCTTGCCACAGATATTTTTCCTCGATTCCTATATACACCAGTTTTGCTAGGTCTTCCTTTTGCCATGCTCAGTCAAATGCTACCTTTCAAATGCTAACTTTCCAAATATTGACTGGAAACGCTATAGTTCAAGTACTTCTGATGGGTCAGTTTTTGACCAATGTGTGCAGGAGGGTTTCCTGACACAGTATGTAGATAGGCCAACAAGAGGCGAGGCCACATTGGATTTGGTACTGGGTAATGAACCAGGCCAGATGTTAGATTTGGAGGTAGGTGAGCACTTTGGTGATAGTGACACAATTTGGTTACGTTTACTTTAGCGATGGAAAGGGATAGGTATATACTGCAGGGCAAGAGTTATAGCTGGGGGAAAGGCAATTATGAGGCGATTAGGCAAGATTAGGATGCATAGGATGGAGAAGGAAACTGCAGGAGCTGGGCACAATTGAAATGTGGAACTTGTTCAAGGAACAGCTACTGCGTGTCCTTGGTAAGTATGTACCTGTCAGGCAGGGAGGAAGTGGTCGAGTGAGGGAATCGTGGTTTACTAAAGAAGTTGAATCTCTTGTTAAGAGGAAGAAGGAGGCTTATGTAGAGATGAGGCGTGAAGGCTCAGTTATGGCGCTTGAGAGTTACAAGTTAGCCAGGAAGGACCTAAAGAGAGAGCTAAGAAGAGCCAGGAGGGGACATGAGAAGTCTTTAGCAGGTAGGATCAAGGAAAACCTTAAAGCTTTCTGTAGTTATGTCAGGAATAAAAGAATGACTAGAGTAAGATTGGGGCCAGTCAAGGACAGCAGTGGGAAGTTGTGCTTGGAGTCCGAAGAGATAGGAGAGGTGCTAAATGAATATTTTTCGTCAGTATTCACACAGGAAAAAGACAATGTTGTCATGTAGAATACTGAGATACAGACTATTAGACTAGACGGGATTGAGGTTCATAAGGAGGAGGTGTTAGCAATTCTGGAAGGTGTGAAAATAAATAAGTCCCCTGGGCCGGATGGGATTTATCCTAGGATTCTCTGGGAAGCTAGAGAGGAGATTGCAGAGCCTTTGGCTTTGATCTTTAGTCTACAGGAATAGTGCCAGAAGACTGGAGGATAGCAAATGTTGTCACCTTGTTCAAGAAGGGGAGTAGAGACAACCCTGGTAATTATAGACCAGTGAGCCTTACTTCGGTTGTGGGTAAAGTATTGGAAAGGATTATAAGAGATAGGATTTATAATCATCTACAAAGGAATAATTTGATCAGGGATAGTCAACACGGTTTTGTGAAGGGTAGGTCGTGCCTCACAAACCTTATTGAGTTCTTTGAGAAGGTGACCAAACAGGTGGATGAGGGTAAAGCGGTTGATGTGATGTATATGGATTTCAGTAAAGCGTTTGATAAGGTTCTCCACGGTAGGCTATTGCAGAAAATATGGAGGCATGGGATTGAGGGTGATTTAGCGGTTTGGATCAGAAATTGGCTAGCTGTAAGAAGACAGAAGGTGGTGGTTGATGGGAAATGTTCATCCTGGAGTTCAGTTACTAGTGGTGTACCTCCAGGATCTGTTTTGGGGCCACTGCTGTTTGTCATTTTTATAAATGACCTGGATGAGGGCATAGAAGGATGGGTTAGTAAATTTGCGGATGACACCAAAGTCGGTGGAGTTGTGGATGGTGCGGAATGATGTTGCAGGTTACAGAGGGACATAGATAAGCTGCAGAGCTGGGCTGAGAGGTGGCAAATGGAGTTTAATGCGGAAAAGTGTAAGGTGATTCATTTTGGAAGGAGTAACAGGAATACAGAATACTGGGCTAATGGTAAGATTCTTGGTAGTGTGGGTGAGCAGAGAGATCTCGGTGTCCATGTGCATAGATCACTGAAAGTTGCCACCCAGGTTGATAGGGTTGTTAAGAAGGCGTACGGTGTGTTAGGTTTTATTGGTAGAGGGATTGAGTTTCGGAGCCATGAGGTCATGTTGCAGCTGTACAAAACTCTGGTGCAGCCGCACTTGGAGTATTGCGTACAGTTCTGGTCGCCGCATTATAGGAAGGATGTGGAAGCATTGGAAAGGGTGCAGAGGAGATTTACCAGGATGTTGCCTGGTATGGAGGGAAGGTCTTATGAGGAAAGGCTGAGGGACTTGAGGCTGTTTTTGTTAGAGAGAAGAAGGTTAAGAGGTGACTTAATAGACATATAATATGATCAGAGAATTAGATAGGATGGACAGCGAGAGCCTTTTTCCTCGGATGGTGATGGCTGGCACGAGGGGACATAGCTTTAAATTGAGGGGTGATAGATATAGGACAGATGTCAGAGGTAGGTTCTTTACTCAGAGAATAGTAAGGGCGTGGAATACCCTGCCTGCAAAAGTAGTAGACTCGCCAACTTTAAGGGCATTTAAGTGGTCATTGGATAAACATATGGATGATAATGGAATAGTTTAGTTTGGATGGGCTTCACATTGGTTTCACAGGTCGGCGCAACATCGAGGGCCAAAGGGCCTGTACTGCGCTGTAATGTTCTATGTTCTATATTGACATCAAAGGCAGTCACCCTCATTTCCCTTCAAAAAATAAAGTTGGCAAAGATGATGCTTTGCCAGCATTTCAACACATCACCATGTAACACAGAGACAGCATTACAATATTTTGCTGCTGTAGTACAACAAACAACTTGGTTAAATCATTGTACCACTTGCAAAGCAGTTAGCTTTTCTGTTAACTGGAGGATTTTCCATGTTAAAACATCCAAAGAGATAAAAGCAGTTGTAGAAGATGAAAATCTGAAAATATGGGTTTTTCAAAACTTAATTTGCAGTGTACTGCGATAGCTTTCAAACTGTAACTCAATTAATTTCAATATTATGTACATATTGTGTCAAAGTTACAGATTAGAAGTCACAGCCCATTTCAAAGAGACTGCAGCTTCTAATCGGAGTACATCTGTTCCAGTGAAACAAATTAAAAACAGCAAATTAACAAAGCTGTTCTTGACCAGAAGCTATACTTAACGTGGCTAAAAATGTTTTCCAAAAATTAATTGCTTAGCATAAAACCCTGACCTTGACTTACAGATAGCATTTGTGTCCCTGAACTAAATCAACCCATGTCTTCAATGCTGATCACTAAGCTAGTGTCTCTTTGTTTACTCAGCCTGTTCAGACATATTATGACACAAATTTTGGAGTAGCTAAGACTTGAACCCAGGCCCTACCTGGCTCAGAAGCAGGAACACCAACGCTATGCCACAACAGCCCCCGAAGCTTGTGATCCTTGCGGAAGGAACAGGCATGTGGTCACTGGGGAATGAATAAATCATGCTCAGCTTTCATGTTTCCCCACAGAAAATCAGCAGCTGATGGCCTAAGTTCACTTTTTAAGAATGGGGACTTCATTAAGATACTCAAGGGTTTCTGCTTTCTATTTGCTATCATGAGGAAGCTGTCTAAGCAAAGGACAAAAATGGACAAAATGAGAAAAACAAAGCAATTGAATAATTTTGACCAATTACTCCCCTTGACATGAATCCACAGCTCAGCAGAAGGTGATATTTACCACAAAGAGGAGACATGAGAGAGAGAAGCATGGAGCTATGTTAAACTGTATTAGTTTCACAATTTCTAACATCAACACTAGTTGGCTTTGGGCAGCATTAATACAGTATCCAAATGGTCACCAAATTCACTGTAATAAATTTTAAATCAAACTATCAACTTTCAAAGGCAAAATGTGGCTCCACAATAAATTCAATAAGCACAGTTTTTTTGGTGGGAGTTAGAGAAATGTTCATGAATGCAGTGGGCCACATTGTTGTGGGAAGAATTTCCAGTTTCCACAATGTAATTCTCTTTATCATTCAGGATTAGAAATTAACATGACAGACAGCAGGCTGCAAGAACACAGCAAGCCAGGCAGCATCTGGAGGAAAGGAGAAGTCACCGTTTCGGGAATTACCCTTCTTCAGGGCTGGATGTGGGGGTAGGGTGAGCTGCAGATGGGCGTGTAGGGGGGGCGGTTGTGGCGGGGAGAGATGGTAACAGAGTGGTGGCAATAGGTGGACACCAATAGTAGGTATGACCTGGTTGGTCAATGAGAGGGATTAATCCGGTTGTCCCTTCCAACTACCAGTCAGTAGGTGGAATGGAGGGGAGGAGATGGAGCTGGAAAGGAAGCAAGGGGATGGGTGGGAAGGTTGTTTGAAATTAGAGAACTCAATGTTGATTCCACCGGCTGTACGGTGTCCAGGTGGAAGATTAGGTGTTCTGAATTGCTTCAACACTGGAACAGGTAGAGGACAGATATGTGGGGCAGGGAAAGAGGGTTGAAGTGGCCGGTGACCAGGAGATTAGGCTGGCCATTACAGGCCAGGCGAAAATGCTCAGCGAGAAGGTCACCTACTCGACATGTGGTCTCACCCCAGTACAGAAGATCACATCGGGAGCACCAGATGCAATAGAATAGGTTGAAGGAGATGCAGGTGAAGCTCTGTTTCACCTGGAAGGACTGTTTAGGGTCCTAGACGGAGGTGAGGGAGGTGCTGTGTGGGCAGGTGTTGCATCTGTTACAGTTACAGGGGAAGGTGCTGAGGGAAAGGGGGATGTGGTTGGAGTGGTTGGTGGGCAGTGTCGTGCAAACTAAGGAGTGGCAGAGGGAATGGTCCTTGTGGAAGGCAGACAAGGGTGGGGAGGAGAAAATTTTCCAGCTGATGGGGTCTAATTGGAGCTGGCGCAAGTGTTTGAGGATGACACGTTGGATGCGGATGCTGGTGGGGTAGAAAGTGAGGACAAGGAGGTCCTACCTTGGATTCCAGCATCTGTAGTTTATTTGTCTCTTAAAAATTAACATGCCAAATAAAAAGTCTCCAACTCCAAATCTGGCTGCTGCCCAAAATTCTTCAGCATGCCAGCAGAAAATATGGTGAGGTAGTGATATTTTCCGGTATTCTGATGAGAACGGTAAACGATAATTTACTGCATTCTATTTTATGTTTAACTGGAGATTTCAATATTGAGTTATCATCTATGTATTCTATAGTGCAATATTTTCCCAGACTCAAAGTAGAAAATATTTCAATCAGTGACAAATAACTGAGTCAACCTTGAGGGAGATCATCATTACACATTAACTACACAAAGGTGACGTCATTACAATACCTTACTACTCAAGGCCATAACCTGAAATTGGAGTTTAAATGACCGATAAACATGACTTAAATTATACTTGATGATGTCATCTGTACCCCTTGATAAGTCTGCTTCCTTGTCATGTTGACATCCATTACTGTATTTTTAAAATCTCCAGAAAATCATGAAGTATTACTTGGCTCCAGGCCTGTAGACAACATTGTCCTCTGTCACAAATGAAGTTATGTCACTGGTCTCTGCTCCCTCACAAAGCGATATCTTGTTTGGTGGTTTCTTTATTTTTGACTGCTTCCCAGCATCCTCATTGGTAGCACTGTCTGTCGTTTTCTTCATCTACAATGTGGTCACTTTCTGCGTAATTCTTAGCATGTCCTTGAAAAGTACAGCTTCGACGTGGCCTGGAATGCTCATTCTCTCCTTTATTCATTCTCTCTCTCTCCTTGTCCCGATCACCATCTTTCTCTTTGTCTGCTGTCACGATTCGCCAAGTTCCTTCCTCTGTCCTCTCATGGCTTGGCCTCCGTGAATGGTAGACAGTAAACCTGGGCTTCAGTCTTCTGAATTTAATGCTCAATTCCAAGAAAAATCCAGCCACTCCAACAACCCCAAAACATTACCAACGGTTGGGGAAGAAATACAAAGAGAAGCAGATTACAAAATTATGTTCCCAAAACAGTACTTTCCAAATATGTACCTGTCCATTTAGCTGAAAGCCAGCAGGAAAGAAGAACAAAAGGAGAAGAACTGCTGTCTATCACAATGACAGAGCTTGCCAGTTGAAAGTCGGCATTTTCGCCCGAGTCCAAGTATAGTCAAGGTGGAAGTCATCCAGGTTGGATCTGGTTGAAACCAAGAGACAATTTACTTTTCCCTTCTTCTATACTGGTAACTACATCACCTCCATTCAGCTTCATCTGTGACAAAGAACTTTGCCAAATAAAGGACCTTTTTTTTTTCACATATTCCCTTGCAAACTGTGCATGCCTACACCGCACTACATCCAACACTGCATTTATACTGTAATTGAACTTCACTGATGCTTACCACAGACTGATTAGCAAGGGAATCAAAAGGTTACGAGGAGAAGACAGGAGATTGGAATTGAGAAAACAGGAGAATGGAGTTACAAAACATATCAACCACGATCAAATGCCGGAGCAGACTTGATGGGCTGAAAGGCCTAACTCTGCTCCCATATCTGATGCTCTTATCATCATATTTGTTAATAAAAAACTCACCTTTGCCAAATTATACTACCACCTAGACATGATCAGGTAGCTTTGATCCCACTGTCATTCAATAGGTCTGGAGGAAATTATTCTATTAAACTCAATGAATGTTGTACAGTTTAAATCATATTTAGATTTGAGAACAGATGAGCAGTGTTATGTTGTCACCTGTCATCAGTCAGTTTGCCAGCATCCTTAATTCAGTTGGCAAGCCATTGATTAATGCCTCGTTTCAACGCTGCAACATACAGATCAAGCTAAAATTTTGAAGGCATGTTGCATTGCGAAAGATGTCATCCTTCACAGGACACGTTTAAACGAGAGCCTGGCTGCCTCAGGTGTACATTGAAGACCTGATGGATATGTGCAAAGAGCAGCAGGGAGTTCTACCCTGGCCATCGTTCTTCCCTCAAATCAACACTACCAAAACTCGACGAACTATACACCTCATTGCTATTTAGAGTCATACAGCACGGAAACGGATCTCTCGATGCGATCAGTCAATGCCGAATGTAATCCCAAACTAAACTAGTCCCACCTGCCTGCTCCTGGCCCATATCCACCTCCAAAACTTTCCTATTCACATACCTATCCAAATGTTTTTTCAACGTTGCTGTCGTACCCACATGCACCACTTCCACAGAGAGTTCATTCCACACACAAACCACCGTTTATGTAAAAAAAATGCCTCTCATGTCCTTTTTAAATATCTCTCCTCTCATCTTAAAAATGTATCCCCTAGTCTTGAAATCCCCCACCTGAAGGAAATGACAACTACCATTCACTCCATCTATACCCCTCATTATTTTATAAACTTCCATCAGGTTGTGTCTCAACCTGCTCGGCTCCAGTGAAAGAGGTCCTATCCACCCCTTCTTTATAACTCAAATGTTCCATACCTGGCAACATCCTGGTAAATCTTTTCTGAACCCTCTTCAGCTTAATAATATCCTTCCTATAACTGGGTAACCAGAACTGGACCCAGTATTCCAGAAGAGGCCTCACCAATGTCCTGAACAACCTCTACATGACTTCCCAACTCTACTCAAAGGACTGAGCAATGAAGGTTAGTTCAGTGCACATTTAACTGGATAACAGTGACCTCATTTTTCAACCAATTCCTAATATCTAAATATTTTTCAACTTTACTGAGAGATGCAATAAAGGTAATACATCAATGCACATTCCTTCTTTCTAACTGTGCTGAAGAGTCTATCCTTGAGCTTCCCATGAAGGAACTAACTGGAAGTCTGCCATCTCATGACTTAAATAGTAGGCTCGTTTTTGCTAGGTTGAAAGCGAGATTATTCTGCTTTACGCAAGCCTGCATTAGGTGATCCCTGATCCTCGGCACCCTCAGTTAGAGCATCACTCTATATGTCTTTTAAAAACAGGATATGAATTTTACCTGAATTGTTTGTAATGAAGACCCTCGACAGCTGAATCACCAATGTAGTGGAATCGCAAGAAATCAAGAGTTTTTTTTCTCAAAGGCAGAGGTTGACTGGCAGTACTATATTTATCCAACAATTAATGCAGTGACCTTCTTTTCCTCCCTCCAATTTTACCCCCACCCATGATTCTGCTGGGATGAAGCTCTGTAGATGATGGAACTTGTTATCAAGACAGCCTTAACAAAGTCAGTAGGTTATTCAACCACTGGGGTCATTACAAATGGTTCTGCTTTTACCGATTCACAAACATGCTAATTACTCACTGGTACTCGATACTACTCAATCTGCATTACAATAAAAACGCAAAGAACTAAGGACGCTGTAAATCAGGAACAAAACCAAAAATGTTGGAAAAGCAACCGTCAAGGAAAAAATGTTTTCGGAGGAAGGGTCACCAGTCCCAAAATATTAACTCCTTTTTTTCCCTTAACAGATGCTGCCAGACGTGCTGGGCTGTTCCAGCAACGTTTGTTTTGTTGCATTACAACAAAGTTCATAAATTCTACTCGCCTTTCAAATTTACCAAGTTAAATAAGCTTGAGCAGAATTCAGTGGAATTTTCTGCTTTAAAGGTGTTTTGTTAAGCTACTTAGCTCAGTTTCAAAAATACTTCAAACGAGTCAGAAGTACAAGCCGAGAAGTTTTCAGCTGCCCTGATCACTTTTCTGCACAATTCCCGTTTATGTCAGTAAATCGGTTTTTGCACATCCTATAAAATTCTGCACAATTGCAAACATGTTTCCGAGCGCTATTTTAAAAAATCTATTTCAAACACTTATAACCAGAGCACAGCCTTTTGAAAAGAACTTGGTCACAGATTCAGCATTTGCAGCAAATCCAAATACACCAACTGTTGAGACCCGAACAGGATAGGCAGATAAAAATAAACAAGAATGAACATCAATGTACTTTATCAAGTTAAAAATACATGGAGACAGCTAAAAAACTAAATCAACCTTGGCATTACTTTAAAGCTTTTGGAGGCATTACATCAGTTTCAGAAATTCCGCGCACTGTATCTCAGTCATCCATAAAACTATAATACTGCATTGTAATTTTGAGCATCAAGCAAGAAACACAATATAAATATAATTGAGTGATTCTAGGATGTGACTTATGTGCAGTACAACATTGTATTCTTAATAATTATGTTCTGAAACAAATTCCATCTCTGAATATGCATGTGAAGTATTTGGAAACGTTTCCTTTAGGACTGGAAATAGGAACTCACCTCCAAAACTAAACTATTATAAACGTAACCAACGACACAAACAAAGTTCAACAAAGTGTTCACAAGTTTGTGATAATTAAAATCATAACGTTTAGCGTTAATGAGTTTCTTTTTAACAACAATTTGTTTAATGTAGTGTCTTTAATGTGCTAAGAAATCCCAAGGTGCTTCACAGGAAGTTAACAAAATTTCCTCTGCAATGGAGTTTGTCAGGAAAACAGGGCAAACAATCAAAAAATTTCACAGCCAAAATCAGCAAGAATATTTTTCATTTGGAATCAAAGGGAACGTTCCTAAACCACCACTGCCTCTCCGGCCAATTTTACCCTTAAAAAGGAATGCCAGAAGCAAACGGTAACCAAAGTGGAAACAGTACAATGCTCCAGGTTTTGAAATATCAGCCATTACAAAATGTGAACGCTGTAATTATTGAACAACATACATGATAGAACATAAGCTCCAATTCAGGAATCTAAGACTTCAGCCAGAGAGTTTGTCTCAAGTAAATGTGGGGACAAACTGCAAGGTGGATCAATACAAAATTTTAGTGATGTCCAGTTCTTTGCGATAAGATGCATCCTCATTTGATTCACATTTCAATGCCTGTGCCAAACAGTGTTTATAAAAGACTGATTTTTTCATTAATGATCCACACGGGTAGGAGAGTTTCCAGTGAATATTACTACCAAGCAGCCTAACCTCTTTATTCTAGAAAATAAATAACAAAGCAGCTGGCCCAGTCACTGACTCTAATCCAGTCTGATTTTATCTGCATCTCTCACCATAATGACAGGTTTTCCAAAAATAATCATCCTTCTTTCAAGCAGTGTTACATGCTTTACAAGTATTTTGTCATCGGCCTATCTGGAACAAACACACTTTAAGGCCAGTTAAGTAAATGGAAACTGTCTAGATTTATGTGGCATTCAAGTATCTAATGATCTATTTTAGCAAGAGAAAGTACAATTGGTAAAGGAGGTCTGTTGCAATTTAAAAACATGATCAGCGGAATTGGACACCACCTCAGAAGAATTTTCAAGCTTTTATTTCTTAGCTACTCTTTTTCTGAAGAGTCACTGGTCCAGAAGACCACACCTTATAGACAAATCCTGTGAGGTCACATACCAATTATCGGTACATACTGAACGGCATTCCTTCCACTGTTGTTGGGTGGCAAGTACTCTCGTGCATTAATGAACTATATTTTAACTGCTGCTTTTGAGAGAAGAAAAATTGAATGGGTCGAAGAACGAGCTGGAATTCTCCGATCCTGCCTGTTTCTCTCATCCTCTCTGGAAAAAAAACAGCAATGAATGAAAAGCAAAATGATAAAATATTCACAGAAGTCAGATCTACAGTTTTTGCTACTGCTGAAGATTCAATTCTGCCATTAAATTCTTCCTTCTTTCATTCAAGCAATGCTTGATAAGTGACTCCTTAATTTTTGAACAAACTAACTTTTTCACTGGAGTGGAGTGATAAAAGGAAAAAAAAGGATATCTGAATTTCACTGAAAGGGGGTTTAAAAAGAGGGAAGCGATTCCCTCTCCACACCTCGTCATAACACCATTTTAGTTTCAAAACGTAGTTGAAAATACTCAGCATTTAATAAATTAGTAGATTAATTGGGTTCACTGGAGTCCTACTTGTGCTTTGACCATAGCAAGATATAGCTTAACACAGCTTAACATAGCATAGGATGAACTTAGAGCATGGGTCAGTACTTGGAACTACGATGTTGTGGCCATTACAGAAACTTGGGTTAGAGTTGTTAAGAAGGCGTATGGTGTGTTAGTTTTCATTAATAGAGGGATTGAGTTCAAGAGCCGTGAAGTTATGCTCCAGCTGTACAAAAGCCTGGTTCGGCCACATCTGGAGTATTGTGTCCAGTTCTGGTTGCCTCATTACAGGAAAGATGTGGAAGCATTGGACAAGGTGCAGAGGAGATTTACCAGGATGTTGCCTGGAATGGAGGGAAGGTCTTATGAGGAAATGTTGAGAGCACTAGGGCTTTTCTCATTAGAACAACGAAGGATGAGAGGTGACTTGATAGAGGTGTACAAAATGATCAGAGGTATAGATAAAGTAGACAGCCAGAGACTTTTTCCTTGGGTGGAGGTAGCTATTATGAGGGAGCATAGTTTTAAAGTGAGTGGAGGGAGATTTCGGGGAGACATCAGAGGTCGGTTCTTTACTCAGAGAGTGATTGGGGCGTGGAATGCATTGCCAGAGAGGGTAGTGGAGTCAGCCTCATTAG
>NC_063351.1:52700-96126 GCF_021869965.1 Rhincodon typus
GTGTGTGTGTGTGAAAGAGGCATCGAGGTAGTCTGTGTCTGTGTGTGTGTGTGCGCGTGCGTGTGTGTCTTTGTGTGTGAGAGAGGGATCGAGGTAGTCTCTATGCTTGTGTGTGTGTTTGAGAGAGGGATCGAGGTAGTTTCTATGTTTGTGTGTGTGTTTGAGAGAGGGATCGAGGGAGTCTCTGTGTGTGTGTGTGTGTGTGAGAGAGAGAGAGAGATGGATCGAGGTAGTCTCCGTGTGTGTGTTTGTGTGTCAAAGAGGGATCGAGGTAGTCTCTGTGTTTGTGTGTGTGTGTGAGAGAGGGATGGAGGTAGTCTCTGTGTGTGTTGATCTCGGTGAGAGAGACGGATGGAAGTAGTCTCTGTGTGTCTTTATGAGAGAGAGGGATGGAGGTAAACTCTGTGTGTGTGTCTGTGTGAGATAGAGGGATTGAGGCATTCTCTCTTTGTGTGCGTCTGTGTCAGAGAGACGGATGGAGGTAGTCTCTCTGACTGTGTGTCTGTCTGAGAGAGGCATCGATGTTGTCTGTGTGTGTCTGTGTCGGAGAGAGGGATGAAGGTAGTCTGTCTTTGTGCCTCTCTGTGAGCGAGAGGGATGGAGGTCGTCTCTGTGTGTGTGTGTATGTGTGAGAGAGAGGGATGGAGGTTGTCTCGTATGTCTGTTTTTGGAGAGCGGGATGGACGTGGTCTCTGTGTGTCGGTGTGTCTGTGTCTGTGTGAGAGAGTGAGATGATGGTAGCCTCTCTGATTGTGTGTTTGTGTGGGAGAGACGGATGGAGGAGATGTCTCTGTGTGTGCCTGTGCAGGCGGAAACGATAGAAGTTGTCTCTCTGTGTATGTGTCCGTGTGAGAGAGAGCGATGGAGTTCGTCTCTCTGTGGTGTGTCTCGGTGAGAGAAGGATCGAGGTAGTCTCTGTGCGTGTGTTTCTGTGTGAGAGAGGGATGGCGGTGGTGTCTCTGGGTGTGTCTGTGTAGGAGAAGGGGGTCGAGGTGGTCTGTGTGTGTGTGTCCTACACACAACCTCAATCCCTCTCTCTCAACAGACACAAACACACACAGAGACTACATCCATCCCTCTCTCCAACGCAGACACAAACAGAGACAAACAGAGACTCCCTCCATACTCTCTCGCACACAGTCGCACACACACACACACACACACACACACAGAGACTACCTCCATCCCTCTTTCCCACACAGACACTCACACAGATAGACCACCTCCATCCCTGTCTCACAGAGACTACGTTCTTCCCTCTCTCACACAGACACACACACACAGATTACCTCCATCCCTCTCACCCACATACACACACACACACACACACACACACTACCTCCATCCGTCTCTCTCACACAGACACACAGTCAGAGACATCAACCCTCTCTCTTACACAGACACACACACAGAGACTACCTCCATCTCACTCTCTCTCACCCGGTCGCGCGTGCGCGCGCACACACACAAAGAGAGAGACTACCTCCATCTCTCTCTGTCTCACCCAGACACACACACACACACACACACGAGAGACTGGCTCCATCTCTGTCTCTCTCACACAGACACACACACACACACACACAAACAGAGAGACTACCTCCATCTCTGTCTCTCTCACCCAGACACACACACACACAGATTTAAAAATGTCTCCCACAATCAACCTCCCTGTAATCTTGAGCTCATCCAAAATACTGCTCCCTTTTGCTTATTCGCACCGAGTTTTGTCCACCCATCAGCCCTCTGTGCTCACTGATCAGCATACGCTCCTGCTGAAAATGGATCAAAATTTTAAAATAGATACAGAAACCACGACAGAAACTCAGCTGGTCTGGCAGCATGTGTGGAGAGAAAACAGAGTTCATGTTTTAAGTCCAGTGCCCCTTATTCAGAATTAATTTTGATTCAGATAGCCAGCATCCACAGTTCTTTGTTTTAGTTTACCAAAATTGTGAAATCTCATCCCTGATTTCTCATGAAGGTTCACTGCACTCAAAACGTGGACGCTGATTTCTCTCCACAGATGTTGCCAGACCTGCTGAGTTTCTCCAGCAATTTCTCTTTTTGTCTCTTTATCTTTTAACGGTTGTGATCGTCTCGAACCCTGTGATGTCACACGTACTCAGCTATTGATTTCTCTCCCCATAAACTAGTCGACCTTGTGTCATGGTTCGGCAGCAATAGAAACTGCATTCAGAAACAGTCACCATAACTGAGAATAAAATGCAAAACCTCACAAGAAAACACGCAGAGCAAGTTCCCAAGAAAGTAACACAACTGTGATCAGGCAAAGATGAAACAGAACAATGAATGAACACACAATCAGGTCCACAGTAAAGGAGCCACACCAACTCCAGAGACATGGAACCTCTCAGAGACAGAGCAGCGCAGAACTAAAATCTCAAAACCTTCGACCAATGGTCAGAACGACTCACCTCTGAAACAACCTCGTGTTTCAATTTGAAAATCTCCTGCTGGAACTTGCAATTGGAAAGGTATCAGAAGCACTGCAGAAAAATCCCACAGTTGAGGAAATGTTCAGGGAGCAGATGATCGCTCTGTGCAGCCTCCTTGAGCATCCTGTAAAAGAAGTTTACAAATTCAATCACTGTGGACCAGGGATAAACATTAGGAAACAAACATTTCTCTTGGTTTGACTTTCCTGTGTAAAAAATTACCCTTTCAAACACACTGGGAAAGGAGTTATAAAAATCCATCACTGTTAGTACCGGATAGAGATTCACATCATCGCCTCCTCCTGGTCCAGGGTGACCGTGCATGCTGTCTGCTGCACATTACCAGCAATGCTGAGGGGCAATCTGTCAATTCAAGGATGATGTGTCCTCAGTTGTAAGTTTCTGTTCTCCTTCTGACTGAAGACAGCCTTTGGATTCAGGAGGCAGAATATTCCATGAAGTCATGGGATGCAAACAGCAACATCTGCTTCTTTTCTTGGCATCTGTGCCACTGCTCTGCCTCATCAATAACAGACTGGTTGTGAAAGGCAAAGAGAGCTTCATGGATGAGTTAGCTCCATTCTGAACAAAAGATAGCAACTGCCTCCCAGTCTTTCTATACTAATATTAGAGAGGTGACCTCAGAGACAAATAACTTTCAAACAGGACTGGACATTGATGATGGAGGTAGGATCTTCCTGATGGTGGTGGAGTCCAAAAGTAAAGGTCAAAATCTAAGAATACAGGCTAAACTGTTTAGGACTGAAATGAGCAGAAATGTCTTCACCCAAAGTGATAAGCCGGTGGAATTCATGCTCACAGAAAGCAGTCGAGGCCGGAACATTGATTTCAACAAGAGGTTTGCGGGAAGCAAACAACTATTGACTCTTCCAAACAAACCAAAGAGAATGACACAGTCTCTGCTACAGTGTTGCTACAGCTCACCAACATTCTGTTAAATGGAGTTATCAATGTTGTTATACATTTTTACTCTGTGATGGAATATGAAGAATCAGCGTGTGAAGGGATATTTTCGGCCACTAAAATGAAACTGCAATGGTTTGGGAAATAAACTGCCATTGCCAGGAAACCTTTCTGGACCAGGGTGTCATAGAGTGAAGCTCATAGGTAAAGTCAAATTTTTCCTTAACTTAAATAAGAAATTTGTGCATGTCAGTTCAACGGTCCCTGTCTACAGGATTCATTGTGACAATCATTTTGCTCATGAGGATTTCCCAATTGTCGATAACTCTCTCTTTTCAGATGTTTTCCATTTCCTTGCAAGAAGCAATAGAATGACTGGTTCACAAATGCAGGGTAAAAGCAATAGCTTGCAAGAACTTGTGGGGAAAGTAAATTGTCTTTCTTCTGGCTTTAGTTCACTTTCACTATAGAGGAAAGGACTTGACCTCAATTTCCAGAGTTCCAAAGACTTCAGGTGAAAATCTTTCACACTGAAAAGCTGTTCAGCTACCTGGGAGCCAAACACAGTTGTTGGCAGCAAGAAGGCCTTTGTCATTGAAAACAGGTCACCACTCCACACATGAGTCAGCTACTTGTTGAATCTCCTGCACACCCCATGTTGCCACTTGGTCTGAAACAAACACCACAGCCCTAACCTCCAAACCTGAAACTGGACCTGTTCTGGAGTACTGTTTGCAGTTCTGGTCACCCTGTGACAGGAAGGACATTATTAAATTGGAAACGTCTCAGAAAACATGTACCAGGATGTTGCTGAGAATGACGAGCTTGAATTATTAAGAAAGGCTGGAGAGGCTGGGAGTTTTTGCACTGCAGCATTGGACGTTGAGGGGTCACCTCACAGAGGTTTGTAAAATCTGAGGGGCCTAGATAAAGTGAATCGCAATGGTCTTTTCCCTTGAGTAAGGGAGGTAAAAAACCAGGGGGCATATTTTTCAGTTGAGGGTAGTGAGTTTTCAAAAGGACGTGGAAGCAACTTCTTCTTTTACAAAGAGAGTGATTTGTGTGCAATGAACTGACAGAGGAAATCGTGGATGCAGGTACAGTTGCAACATTGAAAAGACATTCGGATAAGTACATACAGGGGAAGCAACGGCCTAGTGGTATTATAGCTGGAATGTTAAATCCAAAAACCCAGGTAATGGTCTGGGGACCTGCCTTCAAATCTTGCAAATGGCAGATGGTGGAATGTGAATTCAATAAATTGCTGGAATTAGGAGCCTGACGACGACCTTGAATTCATTGCTGATTGTTGGAAAAACCCATCCAATGTAAGTAAATGCTCGCCAAGACAGCCACACCCTCATGCCCTGAACGAATAAAAGAACATGAAAAGGGGACTGCTGGGAAGGTAAAATCATATATTCTGGAAGTGGCTAAACCCGAAATACTACACATGTCGTGTCTCCCACCCACGCTCCTCCTCTAACCAAAAACAAATACTCTGTGTGGAGGGTCATTAAGCACAACGATTTCCTCTGAGTCAGGAGAGAGCACGAGGGGACTGGTGGAAAGGTAAGTGGTGAGTATAATAACTCACCTTAAGTGCTTCAGGGCCCTTCATTTTTGGCGGCGGAGGAGGAGGAGACCGGGAGCGAGAGGACCCCTGGGAATTATAGTTTGGGCAAACGAGACAAACGGATGGGATGTTGCCTCCTGGGATGCCAGGGTCCATGACGTCTCGGATCTTGTCTTCAAGATCCTTAAGGTGGAGGGTGAGCAACCAACAGTCATGGTCCACATCGGTATCAATGACAAATGTAAAAAAAGGACTGAGAATGTGAAAAACAAGTACAGGGAGTTAGGTTGGAAGCTCAAGTCCAAGACAAATAGAGTAGTTATCTCTGGATGACTACCAGTGCCACGTGATAACGAGGTAAGAAATAGGGAGAGACTGCAGCAAAACATGTGGCTGCAGGGCTGGTGTAGGAGCAAGGGCTTCCACTATGTAGATAATTGGAGCACATTCTGGGGAAGGTGGGACCTGTACAGGAAGGACTGGTTGCACCTGAACAGGAAGGGCACAAATATCCTGGGAGGGAGGTTTGCTCGAGCAATACCGAATGGTTTAAACTAGATCAGCAGGAGGTGGGAAACCGAATTTATAATTCAGAGGATGAGATAGTCAGCCTTCCAACAGACACAACAGCAAGTGAGGTTGTTAAGAATGAAATGTGATCTATGGAGCATAATCGTGGACACAGGAATGGTTTGAAGTGTGTGTATTTCAATGCTAGAAGTATCAGAAATAAGGCGGATGAACTTAGAGCATGGGTCAGTACTTCGAACTACGATGTTTTGGCCATTACAGAAACTTGGGTAACTCAGGGACAGGAATGGTTGTTGGAAGTTCTGGGATTTAGATGCTTTAAAAGAAAAAGGGAGGGTGGTAAAAGAGGCGGGGAAGTGGCATTGCTAGTCAGGGCTCGTACAGCAGCTACTGAAAGGCAGTTCGAGAATGATATGTCTACAGAGTCAGTTTGGGTTGAGGTCAGGAATAAGAAGGGAGCAGTCACTTTGTTGGGGGTTTTTTTACAGACCCCCTAATAGTTGCAGAGAAGTGGAGCAGCAGATCGGGAAGCAGATACTGGAAAGGTGCAGAAGTCACAGGGTTGTAGTCATGGGTGACTTCAACTTTCCAAATATTGATTGGAAACTTTTTAGTTGTCGTAGTTTAAACGGAGCGGATTTTGTCCATTGCATTCAGGAAGGGTTCCTGACACAGTACATAGATTGACCAACACGAGGAGAAGCCACTTTGGATTTGGTGCTTGGCAATGAACGGAGCCAAGTGTCAGACGTGTTGGTCGGAGAGCCTTTTGGCGGTAGCGATCATAACTCTGTTACTCTTACAATAGTCATGGAAAAGGATAGGTACATACAGCAGGGTAAGGTTTATAAGTGGGGGAAGGGTAATTATAATTCTGTTAGGCAAGAAGTGGGTAACAGAAAATGGGAACAGGTGCTGTCAGGGAAGAGCACTGTGGAAATGTGGAGATTGCATAAGGAATGCATACTGCGTGTGCTCGATATGTCTGTCCCTAGCAGGCAGGGAAGATGCGGTCGAGTGAGGGATCCTTGATTCTCGACAGGGGTCGAACGACTAGTTAAGAGGAAGAAGGATGCTTACATAAGGTTTAGGAAAAAAGGATCGGAAAAGGCTCCAGAGGGATACAAGTTAGCCAGGAAGGAGCTGAGGAAAGGGCTTAGGAGAGCTGTAAAGGGGGATGAGAAAACCTTGGCAGATAGGATCAAGGAAAACCCCAAGGTTTTTTACACTTATGTGAGGAATAAGAGAATGACCAGAGAAAGGGTAGGGCCGGTTTGGGATTGCAAAGGGAATTTGTGTTCGGAGCCTAAAGAGATAGGAGAGGTCCTTAATGAATACTTTTCTTCGGTATTCACAACTGAGAGGGACCTAGTTGTAGGGGAGGACAGTGTGAAACAGGCTGGTAGGCTGGAGGAAGTGGATGTTAGTAAGGAAGATATACTAGGAATTTTGAGGAACTTGAAGACAGGTAAGTCCCCCGGGCCTGATGGGATTTATCCAAGGATTCGATGGGAAATGAGTGAAGAGGTCGCAGGACCTTTGGCGATGATCGTTTCGTCCTCACTGAACACGGACATAGTGCCGGAAGATTGGAGAGTGGCAAATGTCATTCCCTTGTTCAAAAAAAGCAATAGGGATAACCTCAGAAATTACAGGCCAGTTAGTCTTACTTCAGTGGTGGGCAAATTATTGGAAAGGGCTGAGAGATAGGATTTATGATCATTTGCATTGGCACAGTTTGATTTGTGATTGTTAGCATGGATTTATGAGGGGTAGATCATACCTCACAAACCTTACTGAATTCTTTGAAGAGGTGACCAAACACGTGGATGAAGGCAGAGCAGTGGATGTGGTGTACGTGGATTTAAGTAAGGCGTTGGATAAGATTCCCCATGGCAGGCTCATGCAGAAACTAAGGAAGCATGGGAGAGGGAGAAATGTAGCAGATTGGATTCAGAATTGGCTGCCCTGAGAAGACAAAGGGTGGTAGTGAACAGAAAATATTCAACATGATACTCAGTTACGAGTGGTATACCACAAGGATCTGTTCTGGGTCCTCTTCTATTTGTGATTTTTGTAAATGATTTGGATGTAGGAGTGGAAGGGTGGATTAGCAAGTTCGTGGATGATACGAAGGTGGATCAAGTTGTGGACAGTGCGGAGGGCTGTTCTCAGTTACAAAGGGAACTTGACAGGATGCAGAGCTGGGCTCAGTGGCAGATGTAGTTTAACCCTGACAAGTGAGAGGTGATTCATTTTGGAAGGACAAACTGGAAAGCAGAATACAGGGTTAATGGAAAGATTCTTGGCAGTGTGGAGAAGCAGAGGGGTCTCGGGGTTTGTGTCCACAGTTCCCTGAAAGCCGAAACCCAGGTGGATAGATTTAAGAAGGCATATGGTGTGTTAGCTTTCATTAATAGAGGGATTGAGTACAAGAGCCGTGAAGTTATGCTCCCAACTGGAGTACTGTGTCCAGTTCTGGTCACCTCGTTACAGGAAAAATGAGGAAGCATTGGAAGAGGTGCAGAGGAGATTTACCAGGATGTTGCCTGGAACGGAGGGAAGGTCTTAGGAGGAAAGGTTGAGAGAGCTCGGGCTTTTCTCTTCAGAACAACAAAGGATGACAGGTGACTTGATAGAGGTGTACAAAATGATCAGAGGTATAGATACAGTGGACAGCCAGAGACTTTCTCCTAGGGTGGAGGTAGCTATTATGAGGGGACATAGTTTTAAAGTGAATGGAGGGAGATATAGGGGAGACGTCAGAAGTAGGCTCTTTACTCAGAGAATGGTAGGGGCGTGGAATGCAGTGCCTGAGAAGGTAGTGGAGTTGACCTCATGAGGGGCATTTAAGCGCTATTAGATAGGCATATGGATGATACTATAAGGCAGGAGTGGAGGTGAGATTGACCTTAGGTTGAGGGTAAAAGTTCGGCACAATATCGTGGGCCGACAGGCTTGTAGCATGCATCTATGTTCTATGTTCTAAAAGGTTTAGAGGGATGTGGGCCAAACAGAGACAAGTGGAACCGGTTTCAGGGCTGAGGACTCTGTTTCCATGCTCTGTGAATGGGTCTTCAAGGACATGGGGGGAAACGGTGGAATGGATGATGAGGCCTGACCGTAAGGACGAGGGCAGCAGGCTGCAAAGGCCGAACGGCCTCCTCATGCTGCAATTTTCTGTTTCAGTTGCAAACATTGCGCCTGCAAAGCTTGGCGGAGGAAACAGGATGTTGAGAAAACATCTCCTCACCTCCAGCTGCAGCCGATGCACCCCTCACTCAGAACCTTCCGGGAAAAACAAAACTATTTTCGTGACCAAGGTCAGCGCCACGTGTGCGCCAGTGTCACTGCTGTAAACCCATTTCCACACCTGAGCATTGCAAAGTCCTGAACAGAAGGAACATTTTCTTGCGCAGTGACTGCCGGATAGACCAGGCGACATGGACATTGGTACATTCTGAATTCAACTGCGGCGTGGAAGTTCAGCGTGAGAAGAGGGTGTTCGGATGTTTGAGCGGAGCAAAGGCGGGGTCGGGGTACTTGAGCGGGGCAAAGGAGGGGTTGGGGTGTTTGAGCGGGGCCTGGGCTCAAGCCAATCTGTTTATAAAACTGGACAGCTGCTGGACACCAGGAGAAACTAATGAGGTTCAACGGAATACTGTGCGTGCTAATGAGAATCAACACAATCACTGCTGACAAAATAAATCATGCAGAAAATGCACATATTTCTCAGTAAAATAATAAACTTGATTTGAAGCGTGATCAAGCATAAACTGACAGCCAACAAGGATATTCTGTTCGTGTGACTTATACACAAGAAAACATGCACTTCAGTACCGAAAACATACAACAAGTTTAACCATTTTTTTAGATTTATTCAACTTACTCCTTCCAGTCTACTCTTCCTTTCTATTGAGAAAGGCATTGGACTTCTACACAGTTACAGTCAGGACGCCACAAATTCTATTTCCTTCATATCTTTTCTCATAAGAGCCTTAAATTGTATTTCAAAACTTTTCCACTGCTAAGCAATCTCAAATCAATTCACTCAGTGGAGTTTGAGAATTTCAGTTTGGATTATTCCGTAAATAAATTCAGTCCTCAATGAGTCAATAACTGAGTCGACTTGCGAACAAACACAGTTTCCAAAACTTAATGAACATTTTCTTCACAGAAATAATGGATTCTTCAGATACCAAAACATGAAATATTTTACATGGTTTTAAAATATTGCCAGAAGCTGGAAACTAAATGAGCAATGGAAAAATGATGCCAAGTTCAGGGTAGTTTTTAAATTGGCCATGGTCTAACAGACTTAAATAGAATGCAAACAGTAAATCAAGGATAGAGCTAACCAACACTCATGCAAATCTGAAGATGTGGAAGTTTCAGTGGATGAATCCTGCACGAAAGTACACAATGGCAGAATACTTTTAAGCTACAGAACTATTTTGGATTATCTTAAATGGGGAGATTTAAGACAGTGAATGATACAATTAAGATAGCATGTAATCCAAGACATCATAATCTCATCTCAGGGACTTCAAGAGTCCAACCAAGGTTTAAAAGACATCCTGGACAGGCTGCTGCTCAAAAAGTGGAGTAGACAAAGCGATTGACTAGAATGAGCAAAGGATGGTCATTTCAAAACAACATTACACTTGCTCAAAACCAGAGATAATAGAAACTGCTGGAAATATTCAGAAATCCTGGCATCATTGTGGGTACAGAGTTAATATTTCATGTCAATCACCTTTCGTGAGATTCCTTTGAACTTGGAGATCAATCACATGGTAAGAGATGGCAGAGGATCCTCCTCCCATACTTCACGAAACATCTAAATGTGGAAAATTCCCCTCAGCACTCATCTCATCAAACATGAATACGAACCTGTTAAAAACAGCTTGATTTAATAGGAGGTTAATGGCCTATCTCTGTTTGTATGGGAATGTGACTTAAAGAAATAGGCATAAAGAAAATTATTGACCATCTGTACAACAGAGTAGTGTTGGAAGATTTTAACTCATTTCTGCGATGCATGGATCTTTATATGCACCCTCAACTCCTTCTGCATTTCTGCAGTGATTTGAAGAAACAGCAGTTACTGTGAAAGTTTAATAGTCTTCAATTGTACTTGGTACAATTGAAGCCAATAATTGCTACCTCTGAGCATTACTCTTGCATCTTCATGCACTGACATTCTTGCCTTCCATGTTGCTTCTTTCAAAATTCTCTTCAACTGTGAACATTCACTCCAAAAACAATTTAACTTACGTGCCAAGAATCTCTATCTTGAACAACTGTTAACTTTCAATGAAGTCTTCAGATTTTTGTTCCAACAGGTAGGGTATCTCCAAAACCTGTGCATTTGCCTGGACAGGATACAAGAAAAAAAAGCGACACAACAGACAATCACTTCATTATCAGCATGCAACCTCCTTTTCAATTGCTGCTTTTACACTAGAGTTAAATTAGCTCATCCAACTGGCATTCATGCAAAGAGCTACAAAACTTCCAAATCATTTTGACCTGATACCATCAAAAATGCTAACTTGTCTCTACTAATCAATAAGTGCATTTTCGGCTTTTTGTCCCAAAGAAAGTTTGCTGACCGAACCAAGTCTGGCTACCAAGAAGACCGCCTCCAGCATCCAGGCCTTGGTAAGTTCATTTTGAGGAGACTACACAGTGCACAAGGCAATTTGTGAGGATCCAGCAGCACAGGCACAGATCTCGCATCCAGTGTAAAAACTTTGTGTTATTTCACAGTCAGTATGTCAGCACATCTTTCAGAGACATGATCACAATATAATCACTGCGACATAGCATGTATCCTGACGATATAAGGATCATTTATGCATCTTTCCCAGGATCACTTGAAGCGTGAACTATTGGAAGCATGCTGCTCTGTGTATCTTCATAACTGAATGTTAGCTCAGACACTAATGTGTCTGTGAATATAGTTAACTGTCGTGAATGCCTGTTGGATTTTTCAATACCACAACATCCTAACCTTTTCAGTCTTGATGTCCAGCAGTGTGGATTATTTGCCCTTAAGACAAGTTGCTCAATCAAATAAATGCTGTCCAGTTGCCTGTAATCTTTTTCCCCAGAGCTGGTAATGACAGCTGTCATGCTTAGCAAATCCAGATAATAATACAGTATTTCCAACAACTCGCTATGATCTATACCCAGGAGATCTACTGATTACTTATAACTAGTTCGGGAAATAAAAAAAGGATGTTAAATAAAAAATGTTTTCTGCACTTAACAAGAATTAAAAATTATTCCAAATAGTCACCTATCTATGCTTTGAATCTACGATCTGTTGACATTCTCTCCCAGTTAAAACTCATAACTCCCTCTAAAGCTCTCCCATTCACATGCATACACAGACAGGCAAACGAACATTGGTGTTCTGGTTGGAAAGAAAAGAAAAGGAGAAGACAGATCAGTGATCCCAGTGCACAGGGTTCACAAGGCAATCCTTTTGTTTCCCAGGACTTGCTGTTCTGTCTCTCCTCCATGCCCTTTTTACATCTTGCAAGAGGTACAGGTGAATGATACATCACTTGCAAAGTCTGTTAGTTACTGGTTAAAGCCACAGCTTGCAGCAAATGGTGAGGGAAAATGAACAGGCTTGCTTCAGGCTTTAGGTATTTTACTGGAGAGAGCAACACACCATCTCTCTCTCCTTTGCAGTAGTCTGAAGGCTTCTGCTAATATTGTTCATGCCTACAAGTTGTTCAGTACTCGAGCCAAACAGATACTTGTCGTAAAGCTGATGGCCTTTGTTAATCACATCTGATTGCGACTTCACAAACGAGTTGGCTCCTTGTTGCTGACTCATTCTCAATTTGCGGACACCTGCTGGGACAGGCCATCTTATAAACAGCCCCTCTGCTATGCCTGCCCTCACCCATACAACAGCAGGATCAAAGCAGCAGTGTAAGTACGACTAAAAATAGGTTGTTCAAAAGTTTAGCAATTTGTACCACAACATTTGGTTTTAAAACAGTCCTTCTTCCATTTCAGTCCACAATCAAAAATGAAATAAAATTTTAAAGATGTAGATTTTACATATTGGCAGCATGATGTTGAAATTGAACTCAACTGTGCAAGCTGCTGAGTTAATCAGTTCAAAGAGTGCCGATGCATGCAACGGTGGCAGATTTGGTTTGTCATGAGCAGTTCATGTAGGGCAAACGTGTACAGCTTCTTCAAGTGATACGTCCAATAGGAGAGCAATGTCAAATGAGAACATGGACATTCCATCACTTTTGATAAGGAGGTCCTTGTGAATGTGGAGGCATTCTTCACTGTGATTGAAGGACTTGCTCAAAATTGGCTTTTGTTGTTCATCAAACCATTTGGCCAGTTCATATTGTGCAGAACTGGTCATATAATAGTGTGTAAAGGGACATCAGTTTTGTGTGTCCTGGTTAACCTGTACATTTGTGCTCACAGTGAGCTGCAAGGATAAACCATTTTATGTATAGCACCTGGCAGCACGTTTTGACCTGTCACTAAGAATGGCATGTCGTCACACTTATTGAGGATAACTATTTCCACACCATTTTATCAGGCTATGATCTGTGTGTCCGCATTGGCCTTCAGGCCTTGCAAGGATGCCAGATATTCACATTGCATGTGAAAACTGGACAAATCATTTAGAATTCTGTGATATGCGTGCATGAGATGAGCTAGGCACACATCCATGGAATCGCTATTTTCAGTGGACACGAACTGAGGTGGATAACTGGGAGTAGTCGAGTTTGAACTCAGCAAACATCTTTCCACATTTGAGGAATGAAGGCTCACCAAAAGTGAAACCATGCAGAAGAACAAATTCCTTGGTGTCAGACAGCACATGATCAAAGATTTACTACGTGTTTAGTGGCATTGTCAATTGTGTTGCCAAACCACTTTCATTTTAGTGAGTTTATGATGTGGCTATGTTTTGAAGTGGGGAAATGCTCTGAGTACAAGACAAAAAGCTTCAAGAAAATGTGTTTTGTTTTAGCAACAGTCAAAATGGTATGAGGAAATTTGTTGGTGCATGATTGCACAGTCGCATGAAATGATTGGTGAAAAACAGGTTTGATTCCACGAGCTGGCATTTGCGTTTCAGTTATTATTGGACTTTGTGTGAGCCCCAGGGTGACAGAGAAGCAATTTAACAAAGCTTTATGTCTGAGTTTGCCTTGTGTCCCCATATGGTTCTGTGGAATATTTCGACACTTTGACAATTTTGACCGTTCCTTTTGTGCTGTTTTTCAATGGCACCTGGAAACTCAACTATAAAAATGTGAGAAGTGGAGTGTATTGGGTAATTGCTTTCTGGAAGAGAGGAAGATGAATTTCATTGAGAATATCTGATGGCTGGGATGCATTACAAGTATTATCAACAAATATTTTTATAGTGTCTGAAATGCAACAAAACTCAAGATTCCAAGGTGCTTATCAGCATAATAAAATAAAGTATGATTCCTGGTCATATGAGGTATTAGATGAACAAAAGCTTTGTCAAAATGTTAGGTTTTTCTGGAGCTTGGGGTTCGAACTGAAGGTGCGACCTTCAATTATGGAGCAATTAAAATCTGGGCGCAGTAATGCAAGAACTTTTCAATTATATTCCAGTCGGTGATCATTGTTTTGAATTGTTCATAAAGTTCGGAATCAAAAAATAACTGAGTCTTTCCACCAGTCAAGTAGTCTCGGGGTCAGTGTTTATGTATAAACTTTAGCCTTTGCTTTCTGTCAGTACGTTCAATTCGACAAGTAATTCTGTCAGGTTGCTCTTTTGACATCAAACTATAGATTCAGATGTTAAGATAACTGAATTTGACTTATTTGGCTAGGCTTGTACAGCTCCATAATTTTATCCCTTAAATCCACTGGTTCTTTCTGTTTATGTAGGTTACACCAATTGTTGCAGAATTCTGGGACCCCATTTTATTGAAAGATAATGGATACAATTTGAAGTTTCATCCAAACAACTGCTTATCCAGCTGTGTTCCCTCAGGCTTTGCTGCCTCGAATACTTTCACTGGTGGCCTCCCGAGCTTGACCCAACTCAAACCCCAATGGTCTAAAAACTTGGTGTCCATCCTGGCTGGGGTTGCTAATTCTCCAGGATTGGTCTGCAATCATAAGGAATTGAACATCAATACCCATGACAATGCAATGTGCAATTCTGGGAAAGTCACAGGAATGTTAAATTTCTTTTTGTCATTTTTTAAAAATGTTTCTGTTTTGTCAGAAGAAGCACTGAAAGTCGGAAAAATGGATGTTTGGCTGTCAGTCTGAGCATTATCCAATGAGTCCTTTTGGTTACCAATTGGGATAGAATGGAGTACCTCAGAAGGATGGTTGTGATAGCCAACTAATAGCTGTAATGATGTAGATGAAGGAACTGTGGCATTCTGGCTAAGTTTGCAGAAGATACAAAGATAGGTGGAGGGACAGGTAAAGTTGAGGAAGTGGCAAGGCTGCAGAAGGATTTGGACAGGTTAGGAGACTGGGCAAAGAAACAGCAGATGGAGTGCAACGTGGGAATGTTTGAGGTCATGCACTTTGGTAAGAAGAACAAAAGCACAGACTATTTTCTAAATGGGGAGAAAATTCTGAAGTCTGAAGTGCAAAGAGACTTGGGAGTTCTAGTCCAGGATTCTCTCAAGGTAAACTTGCAGGTTGAGTTAGTAGTCAGGAAGGCAAATGCAATGTTGGCATTTATTTTGAGAGGACTTGAACAGAAAAGCAGGGATGTACTACTGAGGCTTGATAAGGCTCTAGTCAGGCCACATTTGCTGGATTGCGTGCAGTTTTAGGCCCTATATCTCCGGAAAGTTGTACTGGCCCTGGAGCAGGTTCAGAGGAGGTTCATGAGAACGGTCCCAGGAATGGACAGCTTAACATATGAGGAATGTTTGAGGACACTGGGACGATACTCGCTGGAGTTTAGAAGGATGAGTGGGTATCTAATGGAAACTTTCTGAATACTGAATGGCCTGGACAAAGATGATGTTGGGAAGATGCTTCCATTGGTAGCAGAGGCGAAGACTCGAGGGCACAGCCGTAGGGTAAAGGGAAGACCTTTTAGAACGGAGATAAGGAGAAACTTCTTCAGCCAGAGAGTGGTGAATCTATGGAATTCAATGCCACAGAAGGCTGTGGAGGCCAGGCCATTGAGTACATTTAAGACTGATATAGATAGGTTCCTGATTATCAAGGAGATCAAGGGTTACGGGGAGAAAGCAGGAGAATGGGGTTGAGGAACTTATCAGCCATGATTGAATGGTGGAGCAGGCTTGATGGGCTGAATGGCCTAATTTATGCTCCTCTGTCTGATGGTCTTATGGTCTGAAATGTGTGGGCAAATCATGTAATGAAACTTCCAGGCATATATTTAATCACAGTCGGAGACCCTGATCCCAGCCCATGCTGAGCTCTGCTTGCTTACTATTTTAGTCTTTCCCAACCTCTCTGATACCTCTGTCCTCTGTACACTGAATTCAAAATCATTTCTCAAGTGCTTCAATTGCCTTGTTGCAATCTACTTCTGGTGTCCTAAACCCCGGCTCTTATTCTCCATCTCTGTTGCTTCCATTGCACGCTCTTTTGCTTTTCCTCATTAGCAGAATTGTCAGCTGACTTGGCTTTATTTTTCTCAACCCATACTTTTCCAGACCTTTTGTTGTCTTGTTGCTACTTTTTCCTACCATTAACAGCCTCCAGATCAATTATTTCAATCATGCTCACAGTTAGCAATTCTAATTTGCTTTAGCTCTCATCCCTCCTGAGTTTAGCATCTTGAGCATCCAGAAAATATCAGTTCCAAGCTTCTTCCGCTTGTTATTGCTCTTTATATTGTGGGGTACTTTTTTCTATTTTCGCACTGCAGAAAGTGCTTGCTGACACCTCTTCTCATCAATTCTTTCAGAAGTTAAAAAAAAATACTTTGTGGCAAAGATTACTGAAAGGACAGACGATTGAGAAAGATTTTAAAACCAACAACTGATGACCAAAGATAGGTGGAACTGCAGATGCTGGAGAATCTGAGATAACTGATGACCAAAACCAGCAATACAGAAGGAGTAGATAAACTTTGAAAATAAACTTGCAAGTAATATCAAAACTGACAGCAAGAGTTGTTTTAAATATATCAGAAGGAAAAGAGAGGCCAATGTTAACCAATGTTAAGGCTAAGGAAATAATAATGGGTTAGTAGGAAATGGCAGAGGAATCTAATGATAACCACTTTACCTTAGTCTTTTACAGTAGAAGATACTAATAGCATTCCAAAAATACTACATTATCCAAGGCAGAAATGGAGCAAAAGAAATAAATAACTAATGGGGCTAAAGATCTCCAAAGTCCTCTCCACATGATGGGTTGTATCCTATGATGAAAAGTAGCAGCTGCAGAGATGATTGATACACTGGTACTAATTTCTAAGAATCCTTTTTTCTGAAAATGTCTTGGAGGATTCGAAAATAACCAAAGTAGCACCTTTAATTAAAGAAGGGAAGGAAACAAAAATAGGTCTGTTAGCTTAACACAGGTTATGAGTCTATAATAAGGGATGTAATTGCAGAACACTCAAAAAAACATGGTCAGCATGACTTCATGAAGGGGAAATCATGCAGAACAAATTTCTGAGAATTCTTTGAGGAATATTGTGAACAGTTTTACTCGCCTTCTTTTAGGAAAGATGTACGAGCCTTGGAGGCAATCCATTAGAGAAGGTTCATTTACCCTGGAAATGGGGTAACTGACTTATAAGAAGAGATTGAGCCTGTATTCATTGGAATTTAGAAGAATGAGAGATAACCATACAGAAACAAATAAGATTCTTCAGGTCTTGACAGGATAAATGCAGAAAAGTTGTTTGCCGTTGTTGGAGAGTCTCGGACCAAAGACCTGATTTCAGAAGAAGGGATTGCTCATTGAAGAGACATATCAGGAGGAATTTATTTTCTGAGGGTAATGAATCTATGGAATTCCTTACCACTGAGAGTTGTAAGTGCTGGCTCATTGAGTATTTTTAAGGCTGAGATGGACAGATTTTTAAGCAGTAAAGGAATAGAATGTTATGGATAAAGAGAACAAAGTGGAGTTGAAGATTTTCAGGTCAGTCATGATTAGAATTAGACTTAGATTTTATTGTCATGTGTTCTCAAGTATAGGAAGACAGGAGTCCAGTAAAAAGTGTACAAAGTCACCATTCTCCAGTGCCATCTTGGTTACAAAAACCAGAATTAGAAAGACAACAGAAATATCAGAAACAGAGCCAAAAGGGAAGAAAAAACGTCCAGATCTGAAGAAAGAAAAATGTCCAGATCTTAAAGTCCCATCTCAATAAAGCTGTCTGGAACTCTCAGCCTCTGATTCAAGCAACTGGTCTCGATGGGCTGATTGGCTGCCTCCTCCTAAATTTCATGGGCTTGTGGTCTAATTACTAATTATGAACATCTCCAAGCCGAGTGGAACAATCTGTAATCTGATAACGACTGCAGCATGATTTTTAAAACCCAACCTAGCCTGAATTGGAAAGTATTAAATCTGTTCATACTCACGCAGGAGTCACTTATCTATCAGACTGACCCAGTGTCCTATCTTATTGTTCACTGTTGGTGTTCATTGTTCCGGTTTTCTTTTTGATAACTAGTGTCATATCTAACAGCTCTCTGTTGTGTATCCTCTCATCATAGATATATTTTTCAACTTTCATTTTTTTCAGTTCAGTATATACATTCTGTTGATAGGAAAGTCAGCACGTCTGATTTTTTTGGATTTTAAAAAACTTTTATAAAGTTCCTTTTGTTCCTCTTTTTTACTTCATACTAGGACAAGAAGTGGGAAGGTGAATTTGTAGTTTTGCAGTTTTGAAGACTGAAGCAATTTATTTTCTGTCAGCAAACTAGACTTTCAATCAGGATGGACCGGAAGTTATTTTGGTGTATGTTATCATCTTCCATACAATCCATATCGAGGTTCCCCTTTCTCTGTGTGTGTGTGTGTGTTAAACTTCATTCTTAATGGACCCAAAAAAGTTGGTGTGGGTAATTCTAACGATAAATTACACTTCTATCCATGCAGACTTGTGTAGTTTGCGTATGGTTGTCTTCTGTACACTCGAGCTAGATGACTGCAATCCCTCTCGTATCTGTGATTTATAATGTATCACATTCACAAACTTGAAAATGATTGCTTTTCATTGGACCTAATTTTAAATTTCTCAACACATGTTGCAATTAGACAAAACTTTTTTTGCTGCTTGGTGCAAGACAGACAAGACATTGCACTAACAGTTCTGACGCTTCATTGAAAATTCAAAATAAACCTCCCAATGACACTAAATAATCCTCCAGGTAACGCACTTTTTTTTTACTTTCCATCCTTTCTGTTGTGTAAAAACTATCTCTTGCTCAAGTGTTTTCGTGGGGTGCATTTTTGTCTGTGATTCATTGATGCTATGCTCGAGTTGCCGAATACTTCAGCTGAATTTTCCTTCTAACAGCATGTTATACGTTATGGGGTTACTTTTTTTGTAGCATAAGTTAGCAGCAAATTTATTTTTTAACACAACATCACTCTAGACAGACTGTGTACTGGTTCGGTCACACCTCAAGAAATGCATTTTTGACTTGAACACAGTCACTGTATCTCAAAAAATTTACATTGTGTGCGAAGTTATAATATGCATATACAAATCCTTATAAATAAAAATTTACAGTATTGAATTATCCAATTGATATGGAGCCCACTAAAATGGTTACCAATCTATTTGCTCCATCGAGCAGCTGTTGAACTGCTGTCGTCTTGAGCTAGATGCATTTGCATGAAATTCATTGCCTTGGTTTTCCTGGTTCTGAGTTACTTCAGTATTTTGTTGAAACATTTTAAAACTGCTCTCTCGCTTTGCAACTCCTATTTCAAGCTCTTTTCAGCCTCTCTCCTTCCCTTTGCGGACTCTTATTGCCCTTACTGCTTTGCTGACCATCTCACACCATTTACAGCGTTCCCACACGTATGCGTGTGCACAAACTCTCCCACTCATTCACTCTCTCACACTCAGGCCAAATCTGCTCCTGTGATGCTGCTTGGCCTGCTGTGTTCATCCAGCCCTGCACCTTGTTGTCTCGGATTCTCCAGCATCTGCAGTTCCTACTATCTCAGGTCGTCTCCCTTCCTGTTTGTGTATTTTGAGCCATTGTGTGGTTAATGGTGCAGCAAATTTCAAGTGAGTTTCTTAAATGATAAACTCTGAATTTACCCAGTCCAACGCAATTAATTTTGTTGGCAGTGTTCATCATGTACCATTTGGAATTACCACCTGCTGGCAACAATTTGATCCAGCAATTCTTTTTACATTTCCCCGGTGCAAGATCCTTTCTCTGTGTGGAAAACTTGTAGGAGAAATTAATTTCCCGGTTTGTTGAGTGAATGGATTCTCACCCAGAAGACACTGAGTAGTCACGGAAGTTAAAACTTCTTTCTTGTTTGATTAATTCAGGTTAACACAAAACACAAACTGGGTTTCTGTACCGGACAAGACTGACGATTACGAAGTGTGAGATCGTGTTTCAAGAACCAGACGACCAGGATCAGTGAGTGGTGAAAATAGCCTCTTTATTGTACATTCACAGCAACACGATGTAAGGCGAAATAGAATCCCAAAATCATACCTCAAATGCGGCCATTTTATACAGAATTCAAGCATTCTTCCACATTCTAACACTTCAGTGTTAAGCAGTAGATATTGTGCAAAAACTGTTTTGCAGGAGATCGGAGATGGTTTAAACATGTGCTAAATGGTACCGGTTATTGTTGAGTGTTAATGGTTATATTAATGAGATTAGACTGCCTGTCTGGTTTGACCTTGCATAATTCAAAAGGTGTTAGTCTTGTTATTTTTAAGGTTAGCATTTTAAAGTTAGAAAAAGGCATCTTGTGTTTTTTAAATAAAAGTCTGAGTTCCCAACAGTTTTGATTGTCTGTGGTTTTTATTTACTATGGCTTGTTCAGTTCCTTTCATGGTTGCGTCCATCTGTGGGTTCCATTTACTATCATTCATTCATTCGGTTTCGTGGTCCACACCTGTTGTCGTAATGCTGTCAGTTTCATTCATTCATTCACTGAAGGTCGCCCGGGTCTGGACATTGCGCCGTTCGGTTTATTCGTAGGTTAAGGGTTGATTAACAAACGCTATGCAGTGTATGTGGTTTTATATCGTTACATATGAGTAAAGTTTTACATACATATTGAATAAAAATTCGCGACAAGTACCTGGTTACTTCATACACAGGAGAAGTCTGCAGGGAAGTAACTTTAAAAGGAAGAGGGCTATCCAATTATCACCTTTGACTGATACTTGGAGCTACTCTCGCTGGAGGGATAAGATAATAGCAGCTATTCAGTTGGATTTTAGCATCAAATAACATTGTTTCTCGTGTAGGGTGAAAGAAGATTCCATCCCGTCGTGTCTGTGCAGTTTTGTTAGCTGTCATGCCTGACTGCACCTCTGAATGGAATGTTGGGGATAACAAGGTGTAGCGCTGGATGAACAAAGAAAATGAAGAAGGGTCTAGGCCTGAAACGTCAGCCTTCCTGCTCCTCGGCCTGCTGTGTTCATCCAGCTCTACACCTTGTTATCTCAGATTCTCCAGCATCTGCAGTTCCTACTATCTCTGAATGGAATGTCGGTCTTGTTTACAAAGCGCGTTATGCATGACTGCACTTTCAGGTGGTCTGTAATTGCAAATTGAAGTGTGGTAACCTGATATGGTAGCAAGCCCCTGAGTTACAGGGAATACATAGAATCCCTACCATGTGCAAACAGGCCCTTTGGCCCAACAATTCCAGATGGACCATCCCACCCAGACCCATCCCCTTAGAACCCACCTCTGCTACACATCCCTCAACACTGTGGGCAATTTAGTATGGCCAATCCACCTAACCTGCACATCTTTGGACTGTGGGAGGAAACCAGAGTACCCGGAGGAAACGCACGCAGACACGGGGAGAATGTGCAAACTCCACACAGACAGTTGCCTGAGAGTGGAATTGAACCTGGGTCCCTGGTGCTGTGAGGCAGCAGTGCTAACCACTGAACCACCATGCCAATTAGTTTGAATGGGGGCTGGCTCAGACATGGAAATCTGCAATTAGTATTATAGCCACCAATTAATGGTTAATGGATTAACAGACATGATTTATGAAGTGATATTAAAAGTTGTTAACACCTTTGAATTCTGATATATCAGAAGAAATAGATTCTAACCACAGAAAACTGAAATGAACTGTTGACATATAATTCTCTACTTGTGAAAACTCTAACAATCTCCGCAAAATCCACTACACACGGAGAGACAAAAGAAATTGGTGTTATGGATGGAGGACAAAAAATTACTTGGGAATCGGTTTAATAACATTTGTCATCGGGACTCGATGGAATGTTTTTTCCAAATCTTTCTGCTCTGTGCTCTTTTCCTTCAGATTCTCTCACTTGTTCACATGAGACACAGAATACTGGTTCATGATTTATAGGCTCTTCAACTTATTGGTTGAACAGAAGTGTTGGAAGAAATTAAACTGACTTTCTTCAGAATTTAGAAATTTTGCTGGTGAGAGAAGCACACCACCTGCCCTATCAACAGGCTTCTGCAAGTATCACTCATGCCAACAAGCTGTTCAGTTACCCAAGAGCCAGTCAGATAGTTGTCAGGTTGATGGCCTATCGCATCCATAACTGATCATAATTTCACAAACCAATCAGCAACATATTGCCAGTCAAAGCTCACATTGTACACAATCCCGGGCATCTGTACCTCTTCCTTCAAGCTTGGTCAAAGCAGCAGTGTAACCACAGCAGAGTTTCAATGACTTGCTTCTTTAAAAAAGTGCAGCAATTTCTTTGCTGTAGAACAGTCCTTTCTTTGTTCAAAAGTTATGAGAAATAAAAAAGTTGTGTTCTTTACAAAACAAATGCTGGGAATACTCAGCGAGTCTGGTTCATGACATTGCATCTAGAAAAGCGGTATAAGCAGGTGTTACGCAAGTATAATGGCAGGAAAAAGTGTGGGGGAACATAATCGAAAGGAAACAAGATGGAAGGCAAGACAGATTGCAGACAATTCCTCAATTGGTATATATCCTACCTAAAACAATGTGGTATCCTTCAGAGAGAAAATATACATAAATCATTGAAGGTGGTGGGACTGATGGATAGTGCTGTTAATAAAGCATGCAGTATCCTCAGCTTTGTTATTGGAGCCTTAGAGGACAAGAAGGAGGTGATGTTGAACTGGAAAAGACATTTGCTGGATCTCCGCTGGAGAATTGTGTACAGTTGTAGATGCCATGTTATCGGAAAGCTGTGAATGGGGAGAGTCAGAAGTGGTTTACAGCAACAGTTCCAGGAATGAGAAACTTCACTTCTGAGGACTCCTTGGAGGCAAGAAGAATGAGAATAGACCTGATAGAGAGGTTTTCAAAATCCTGAGAAGGATGGATAGAGGAGATAAAGAGAGACAATTCCGGCTCATAAAAGGAACAACAATAGGACGTAGGTTTAAAGCGTTCGGGTAAATGAAGCAAGGGTGAAGTGAAGAAAAGCTTTCTCGCTTCATGAGTAGTTAGGGTATGGAACACACTTCATGGAATTGGCAAGAGACAGAAACAATCGAGGCATTCAAGAGGGCGTTTAGAGACACACAGTAATACAGCACGGCAACAAACGCTTCAGTCCAACTCATCCATGCTGATCACATATCCTAAACTGATCTAGTCCCATTTGCCAGCATTTGGCCCACATCCCTCTAAACTCTTTCTATTCATGTACCAATTCAGATGCCTTTAAGTCTTGTACTCAAATCCACCTCCACCACTGCCTCTGGCAGCTTGTTCCATACATGCGCCACTTTCTGTGTGAAAAAATTGGCCCAAGCTTACGGGATCCTTTGATGTCACAGCTTTATTCACATCAATCCACATTCCATGAGCCAAAGAAACAGTGGCCAACTAACTAGAGGAAGCAGCAACGCAGACCAGCAGCTCCATCAGCAATGACAACATACTTAAAATCCTTGATCTGTGCCTCACCACACACTTTGTCTTTAATGGTCAAGTATACAAACAGATCAATGGTCCACAAATGGGGTCACTCATCTCAGGACTCTTTGAAGAAGCAGTCATGCAAAGACTGGAACACACCACCCTCCCCGACATTCAACCTAAACTGTGAATCCGGTACAGAGATGACACATCTGTCATTATTAAACGCAACAAATTAGAAGAGACCCACCACCTCACGAACAGCTTATTCACAGGGATCAAATTTACAAGGGAAGAAGAAAACAACAATCAACTTCCGTTTCTGGATGTTCAAGTTGTGTATGACCAACGGGGAGTTCAAAACCTTGGTATACAGAAAAGCAACCCACGCTGATCAAATCCTCAGCTTCCACAGCAACCACCCCAATGTCCACAAACAAAGCTGCATGAAGACACTACTCAAATGGGCCAGGAGATACTGCAACACCCGGAACTACACAGGAAAGAGGAGGAGCACGGATACAAAATCCTCGCTGTAAATGGATATCCCCGCAACTTCATCCGCAGATGCCTATTAAACAAACAACAATGGGAGAACACAGTCCGCCATAACACACTGGCCACACTGCCCTACATCAAGAACATTTCGGAACTGATGACAAGATCCCTAAGACCACGAGGAATCATGGCAGTCCACAAGCCCACAGCCAATCTACGACAAACACTCACAAGGATTAAAGACTCCATTCCCACAACGTGCAGAACCAATGTGGTTTACGAAATACCATGCAACGACGGCCACAAACATTACATAGGACAGACAGGAAGGAAACTAGCCATCAGAATACATGAACATCAATGAGCAGCAAAATAGCACTACTAACTGTCCTTACTATCGGTATGCTCAGGCAATGAAAGCCATCAGTTTAACTGGGACAAAGTAGCCCAAGCCAAACATTGGCAAGCATGGGAATTCATCGAGGCATACTTCTCCACCTGAAATGCAATCAACAAACACATAGAATTGGACCCCACATCCAAACCCATACAGATCAAAACCGGAAATGACACTACTCACTATAACGGACCAGACAGTACAAATTCCAAGCGGAATAAAATAACATCACTTCATTGGAGGCTCCACTGATGATGTCACCTAGCATGGTGATGAAACGTCTGAACGAGAACAAGCCAGCTCGACGAGCAAGTCTACAACCTCACCCACAACCAGAACTACAGATATTTGCCAAAATGTGATGCACATTAAGGCTGGGTGGAAGTGGGGACTAGGAAGCTAATTTTTGGAACTGGGACCCAATTAACAGTGGAGCTCAATAAGTGTGGCATTCTGAGGGAAAAATGTCACATATCTCACTGAGAATCAATCATCACAGTATTGTCATGAATAATGCAGCCACAGTCAGAAGGCTGTATCAGGTAGATACCAGATATCCGAAACAAACCTAGTCACGTTTTCCAGCATTTGGCCCCTATCCCCCAAAACCCTTCCTATTCCTATACCCGTCAGATGCCTTTTAAATGTTGTAATTGTACCCGCGTCCGTCACTTCCTCTGGCAGTTCATTCCATAAGCCCTATAACGTCTGTGTTAAAAAGTTGTCCTTGAGGTCCCTTTTAAATCTTTCTCCTGTCGCCTTTGGTTTGGGCTCCCACACCACGGAGAAAACATCTTTTCGATTTACTCTATCCATGACCCTCATGATTTTGTAAACCTCAATAAAGTCACCTCTCAGCCTCCAACGCTCCATGGAAAATAGCCCCAGTTTATTCAGCCTTTGCCTAAATCTCAAACCCTCCAACCCTGGCAACATTCTTGTAAATCTTTTCTGAGCCCTTTCAAGTTTAACAGCATTCTACCTATAGCAGGGTGACCAGAACTGCACGCAGTAATCCAAAAGTGGTCTATCTAATGTCCTGTACGGTCGTAACACGGCCTCCAAGCTCTTAGACACAATGCTCTGACTAATGGAGGCCTCTCCCTCATGGGAGAGTCAAGGACCAGAGGGCGCAGTCACAGAATAAAGGGGCAGCAATTTAAGACTGAGATGAGGAGGACTTCTGACATTTCAATGGTTTGGTGGGCTGACCCAAAAATGACAGGAACATGACTGAACTGCAAATAGCCCTACATTTCCATTTTACATTTTAAATCGTACAGAAAACTGAAGATTTAGGTGCTAATGAATGAATGCATGCACATTTTAAGAAGGTCAACGCCAATTCTCAGACGGAGCAAAACTGTTCAGTGAAACAGATCCTGGTGAATTGAAGTCTAGACACGCACATATTGGTCCATTATTAGAATGATGCATGTATTTATTTTTCTTTGACAAAATACAGTTTGGTTGTTGTCATTCCTTATTACAGTTATTACAATGGTGACCATACAGATGCAAAATGGAACTTGGTATTGCAAGGTGAAATAAATCAGGCATATATTGTGAAATATTTAAACATTTTATAGCTAGTCATATTTTAATGTTAGCCAAATAGGGAGCCCAATTTTAAGTTAGAAATCCAAAAATATAAAGCCCATGTCTTTTCCATTCCTGTGATTATCTCACTATTTCCAAAATTCAAGAGCCAATCCATCTATATTACAACTCAAGTCTGTACAGCACACTTCTTTTTAATGGAACATTCACTCAAACACTTTTACTATTATCAATGAACTGATTTGATTGAGCAGCATTAACTTCTTCCATCACTCTAAATTAGTGCTGAGCTGTAGATATTGTACATTACGGAGTACAAGATGTCTAATAATATAAAACAGTACATTGTCCAAACCACCAAAGCCGATGCCATTGGAGATCAATCAGCAACTATAAGTAAGCCCATTGACAGCATATGAATGGATTGGCTGGTTCTCATGTTCAGTTTTATTCCAAGCTACCCTCTGGAATAACAAGTATCCATGTAGAAATGTCAGGAAAATGGAGAACAGGCACAAGCTATGGGGTTAAGAGGACAACCATTCTGTTATATATGTGACTAGGAATATTGATGGAGTCTAAGTGTTTGCAGAGGTAACAAAGGGCCGGACGCGGCTAACGCCATTGACATGGTACACATGGATCTCGAGAAGACATTTGATCAACGTCAGACATGAGAGAAGTTATAAGTCATGGTGTAAAAGGAACAGTGGCAACATGGATACAAAATTGGCTGAGTGTTAGGAAAAAAAAGAGTGATGGATAATGGTTAATAGATATTTTTCAGGCTGTAGCCAGTTTCCTATTGGAGTTTCGTGGGGGGAGAGAGAGTGGCCCCTTTTTCGCCTGAGAAGTATTTTGCGAGCAGGGGACAATTTCGAAGTTTGCATCTGAGACTAAATTTGGAACAACTGTAAACTGAGAGGATGGTGACATTTGGTCGACTGGGTAGACAACTGGCAGATGAGGTTCAATGTGCAAGGTTATGCACTTTGGTCAGAAAAAAACAATACAAAAGAGGTATAACTCTCGAAAGGAACAGAGGGACCTGGGTATGTATACACATATGCGCAGATCACTGAAGATGGCTTGCAACAGGTATTTATCCCTGATTCCAAGATACTCCAGTTTTGCTAGGGCTTCTTTTTTGCCATGCTCAGTCAAATGCTGCTTTGACATCAAAGGCAGTCACCCTCACTTCCCTCCAAAAAATAAAGTTGGCAACGATGATGCTTTGCCAGCATTTCAACACATCACCATGTCACACAGAGATAGCATTAGAATATTTTACTGGTGTAATACAATAAACAACTTAGTTAAACCATTGTACCACTTACAAAGCAGTTAGCTTTTCTGTTAACTCGAGGAGTTTCCATGTTAAAACATGCTATAGAAATGAAAGCAACTGTAGAAAATTAACATCTTAAAATAAGGGTTTTTCTAAACTTAATTTGCAGTGTACTCTGATAGCTTTCAAACTGGAACTAAATTAATTTCAATATAATGTACATATTGTGTCAAAGTTACAGATGAGAAGTCACAGCCCATATCAAAGAGACTGCAGCTTCTAATCAGAATACATCTGTTCCAGTATAATGAATTAAAAACAGAAAACTAACAAAGCCGATCTTGACCATAAGTTGTACTTAACGTGATTAAAAATGGTTTCCAAAAATTAATTTATGAGGAAGCTGTCTAAGCAAAGGACAAAAATGGGCAAAACGAGAAAAACAAGGCAATTAAATAATTTTGACCAATTACTCCCCTTGACATGAATCCACAGCTCAGCATAAGATGATATTTACCACAAAGAGGAGACATGAGGCTCACCTAGGAATACTTGTAAAATTCACCTATCAAGAGCATTCAAAGACTGGAATTTAAGTAACGGTACAGTCATAGGTATACAGCACAAAAACAGACCCTTCAGCCCAACTTGCCCATTCCAAGCGGGTCCCTAAACTGAACTAGTCCCTTTTGTCAGCATTTGGCCCATATCCTTCTTAACCTTTGCTATCCATGTACCTGTCCAAATGTCTTTTAAGTGTTGTGATTGTACTCATCTCTGATGGTATTCAGGAAGGAATGCATGGAGCAATGATAAACTATATTAGTTTCACAATTTCTGACATCAACACTGGTTGCCATTGGGCAACATTAATACAATATCCAAATGGTCACCAAATTCACTATAATAAATTTTAAATCAAACTATCAACTTTCAAAGGCAAAATGTGGCTCCACAATAAATTCAATAAGCACAGTTTTTTTGGTGGGAGTTAGAGAAATGTTCATGAACACAATGGGTCACATCATTGTGTGAAGAATTTCCAGTTTCCGCAATGTAATTCTCTTTATCATTCAGGGTTAGAAATTAACATGACAGACAGGAGGCTGCAAGAACACAGCAAGCCAGGCAGCATCTGGAGGAGAGGAGAAGTCACCGTTTCGGGAATTACCCTTCTTCAGGGCAGGATGTGAGGGTAAGGTGAGCTGCAGATGGGCGTTTGGGGAGGGGGGTTTGTTGGGGGAGAGGTGGTAACAGAATGGTGGTGATAGGTGGACACTAGTAGTAGGTGCGACCTGGTTGGTCAATGGGAGGGATTAATCTGGTTGTCCGTTCCAGCTACCAACCTGTAGGTGGAATGGAAGGGATGACATGGAGTTGGAAATGGAGCCAGGGGATGGGTAGGAATGTTGTTTGAAATTAGAGAACTCAATGTTGATTCCACCGGCTGTAGGGTGTCCAGGTGGAAGCTAAGGTTTTCTGAATTGCTGCGACACAAGAACAGGCAGAGGATAGACATGTGGACCGGGGAGGGAGGGGTGAAGTGGCCGGTGACCAGGAGATTAGGCTGGCCATTACGGGCCAGGTGAAAATGCTCAGCGAGACAGTCACCTAATCTACGTTTGGTCTCACCGATGTACAGAAGACCACATCAGGAGCACCACATGCAATCGACGAGGTTGGAGGAGATGCAGGTGAAGCTCTGATTCACCTGGGAAGACTGTTTAGGGCCCGAGATGGAGGTGAAGGAGGTGCTGTGTGGGCAGGTGTTGCATCTTTTACACTTACAGGGGTAGGTGCTGGGGGAAAGGGGGATGTGGTTGGAGTGGTTGGTGGGGAGTGTAGTGCAACCTAAGGAGTGGGAAAGGGAATGGTCCTTGTGGAAGGCAGACAAGGGTGGGGAGTGGAAAATGTTCCAGGTGGTAGGGTCTAATTGGAGCTGGCACAAGTGTCTGAGGATGACACGTTGGATGCGAAGGCTGATGGGGAAGAAAGTGAGGACAACGAGGAGCTATCTTGGATTCCAGCATCTGCAGTTTATTTATCTCTTAGAAATTAACATGCTAAATAAAAAGTCTCCAACTCCAAATATGGCTCCTGCCCAAAATTCTTCATCAAGCCAGCAGAAAATATGGTGAGGTATTGATATTTTCTTGTATTCTGATGAGAATAGCAAACAACAATTTACTGCATTCTATTTTATGTTTAACTGGACATTTCAATATTGAGTTGTCATCTCCGTATTCTATAGTGCAATATTTTCTCCGCCTCAAACTATAAAATATTTCAATAAGCTACAAATACCTGAATCAACCTTTACTAAGATCATCATTACATATCAATTGTGCAAAAGTGACGTTATTACAATACATTCTTACTGAAGGGATAATGAGAGAGGCAAAGACCTGCAAAAAATGGTTTTCAAGGTCATAACCTGAAATGGGAGTTTAAATGACCATTAAACATGGCTTAAATTGCAGTTCATGATGTCATCTGAACCCCTTTGATAAGTCTGCTTCCTTGTAATGTTGACATCCATTCCTGTCTTTCTAACATCATCGAGAAAATCAATCATGAAGTCTTACTTGCCTCCAGGCCTGTAGACAACATTGTCCTCTGTCACAAATGAAGTTATGTCACTGGTCTCTGCTGTCTTATAACGCGATTTCTTTTTCGGTGGTTTCTTTATTTTTGATTGCTTCCCAGCATCCTCATCAGTAGCAATATCCTTGTCGTTTTCCTTCATCTACAACGTGGACTCTTCCTGCATAATTTTGAGCACCTCCTTCCAAAGTACAGCTGCAATGTGGTCTGGAAAGCTCATTCTCTCCTTTATCCCTTCTCTGTCTCTCTCTCCTTGTTCCGATCACCATCTTTCTCTTAATCTGCCATCACGATTTGCCACGTTCCTTGCTCTGTCCTCTCACGGCTTGGCCTCCAGGAAAGGGAGACGCTAAGCCTGGGCTTCAGTCTTCTGAACTTAATGCTCAATTCCAGGAAAAATCCAGCCACTCCAACAACCCCAAAATGTTCCCAATGGCTGGGGAAGAAATGACAAAGAGAAGTAGATTACAAAATGATGTTCACAAAACAGTACATTCCAAATATGTACTATCCATTTCGCCGAAAGGTAGCAGGAAAGAAGAACAAAAGGAAAATAAGTGCTTTCTATCACAATGACATAAAGCTTGCCAGTTGAAAAAACATCAGCATTTTCACACTAGTCCAAGTATAATCAAGGTGGAAGTCATCCAGGTTTGAAGTGGTTGAACCCAGGAGACAATTTACTTTTCTCTTCTTGCGTAATGATAACTAAATCACCTCCATTCAGCTTCATCAGTGACAAAGATGAAGAGCATTGCCAAATAAAGGACCTGTTTTTTTCTCATGTTCCCTTGCAAAATGTGCATGCCTCACAATCCAACACTGCATTTATCCTGTAATTGAAATTCACTGATGCTTATCACAGATTTGATTCCCTTGCTAACCAAAGGTTATGAAAAGAAGACAGGAGAATGGAGTTGAGAAAACAGGAGAATGGAGTAAAGAAACATATCCAACATGTTCAAATACTGGAGCAGACTGGATGGGCTGAAAGGCCTAATTCTGCTCCCACATCTTATGCTCTTATCAGCATTTCTGTTAATAAAAAATCACACCTTTGCCAAATTCTACTCATCACCTAGACATGATCAGGTAACTTTGATTCCACTGTCATTCAATTGATGTGGAGGAAATTATTATATTAAACTCAATGCATGTTGTACAGTTTAAATCATGCTCAGATTTGAGTACAGATTAGTAGGGTTATGTTGTCACCTGTTGTCAGTCAGTGTGACAGCATCCTTAATTCAGTTGGTAAGCCATTGATTCATGCCTCGTTTCAACGCTGCAACATGTGGATCAAACGAAAATTTCGAAGGCACGTTGCATTGTGAAAGATGCCATTCTTCACAGGACACATTTAAACAAGAGCCTGGCTGCCTCAGGTGCACCTGTTGGATATACGCAAAGAGCAGCAGGGAGTTCTACCCTGGCCATCATTCTTTCCTCAAATCAACACTACCAAAACTAGATGAACTACACACTTCATTTAGAGTCATAGAGTTGTAGCATGGAAACAGATCTCTTGGTGTGATCAGTCCACACCGAACATAATGCCAAACTAAACTAGTCCCACCTGCCAGCTCCTGGCCCATATCCACCTCCAAAACTTTCCTATTCATGTGCCTATCCAAATGTCTTTTCAATGTTCACATCCACCACTTCCACAGAGTGTTCATTCCACATACAAACCACCTTTTAAGTAAAAAAATGCCTCTCATGTCTTATTTAAATCTCTCTCCTCTCATCTTAAAAATGTGTCCCCTCGTCTCAAAATCCCCACCTTAGGGAAATGACAACTACCATGAACTCTATCTATAACCCTCATTATTTTATAAACTTCTATCAGGTTGTGTCTCAACCTGCTACGGTCCAGTAAAAAAGGTCCCAGCCTATCCACCCTCTCTTGATGACTCAAACTTTCCACACTCAGCAACATCCTGGTAAATCTTTTCTGAACCCTCTTCAGCTTAATAATATCCTTCTATACCTGGGCTACCACAACTGGACCCAGTATCCCACAAGAGGCCTCACCATGACCTGTACAACCTCAACATGACTTCTCAACTCCTATACTCAAAGGACTGAGCAATGAAGTTCAGTTAAGTGCACATTTAACTGGATAACAGTGACCTCATTTTGCAACCAATTCCTAAAACCTAAATATTTTCAGACTTTACTGAGAAATGCAATATATGTAGTACATAAATGAACATTCCTTCTTTCTAACTGTGCTGAAGAGTCTATCCTTGAACTTCCAACAAAGGAACTAACTGGAGGCCTGCCATCTCATGACTAAAACAGTAGGCTCGTTTTTCCTACGTTGAACAACAGATTATTGTGATTTGTGACAACAAGGTGCAGAGCTGGATGAACACAGCAGGCCAAGCAGCATCATAGGAGCAGAAAGGCTGACGTTTCGGGCCTAGACCCTTCATCAGAAATAAAATTGTGATTTTTTTGTGCAAGCCTGTGTTAGGTGATCTCTGACCCTCAGCACCATCAGTTAGAGCATCACACTCTATGTCTTTTAAAAACAGTATATGAACATTGTCTGAATTGATTGTAATGAAGACCCTCTAGAGGTGAATCGCCAATGTAGTGAAATCTGAAGAAATCAAGAGATTTGTTTTCTCAAATGCAGAGGGTGACTGGAAGTAATATCGTTATCCAACAATTAATGCAGTGACCTCATTTTCCTCCTTCCAATGTTACCCCCAGATTCTTGCTGGGATGAAGTTCTATAGATGATGGAACCTGTTATTAAGACAGCCTTAACAAAGTCAGTGGACTATTCAACCACTGAGGCCATTACAAATGGTTCTGCTTTTACCTATTCACAAACACGCCAATTACTCACAATTACTCAATATGACTCAATCTGCATTACAATAAAATTTACACAGTTAAATCAGCTTTGGCAGAATTCAGTGGAATTTTCTGCTTTGAGGTTGATTTGTTAAGCTACTTAGCTCAGTTTCAAAAATACTTAAAACCAAGCAGAAGTACAAGCTGAGAAATTTCCAGCAGCCCGAATCACTTTTCTCCACAATCCCCGTTTATGTCAGTGAATCGGTTTTTGCACATCCGATAAAATTCTGCATCATTGCAAACATGTTCCTGAGAGCTTTTTTTAAAAATCTATTTCATACACTTTCAGCCTTTTGAAAAGAACTTGGTCACAGACACAGCATTTGCAGCAAATCCAAATACATCAACTGTTGAGACCCAAACAGAATTGGGCAGATAAAAATAAACACGAATGAACATGAATTTACTTTATCCAGTTAAAAATACATGGAGACACCAAAAAAAAAACTAAATCAACCTTGGCATTTGCTTTAAAGCTTCTGGAAGCAGAATATCAGTTTCAGAAATTACTAGCACTGTGTCTTAATCACCTGCAAAACAACAATACTGTGTTGCAATTTTGAGCATCAAGCAACAAACACAATAGAAGTATAATTGAATGCTTCTAGGATGCGACTAAAGTGCAGTACAACATTGTACCCTCAGAAATCTGTTTTGAAATAAATTCCATCTCTGAATATGCATGTGAAGCATTCAGAAACGTTTCCTTTAGTACTGTAAATAGGAACTCAACACCAAAACTAAACTGTTGTAAACGTAACCAACGACACAAAGTTCAACAAAGTTTTCACAAGTTGATGATAATTAAAATCATAACATTCAGCGATAATTATTTTCTTTTTAAAAACAAATTGTATTCATATAGTGTCTTTAATGTGCTAAGAAATCCCAAGTTGCTTCACATGGAATTTCAGAAAATTTCCTCTCTAATGGAGTTTATCAGGGAAACAGGGCAAACAAACAATCAAAAAATTTCACAGCTTACATCAACAGAGCATTTTTTGGTTGGAATCTAAGGGAATGTTGCTAAACCATCACCACCTCTCCTGCCAGTTTTACCCTCAAAAAGGAATGCCAAAAGCAAATGGTAGCCAAGATGGAGACAGTACAATACTCCAGTTTTTGAAATATCAGGCATTACAAAATGTGAATGCTGTAATTATTGAACAACATACATGATAGAACATAAGCTCCAATTCAGGAAACTGAGAGTTCAACCAGAGAGTTTGTCTCAAGCAAATGTGAGGACAAACAGCAAGCTGGATCAATACAAAATTTTAGTGATACCAGTTCTTCGCGATAAGATGCACACTCATTTGAATCACATTTCAATGCCTGTGCCAAACAGTGTGTATACAAGACTGATCTTTTCATTAATGATCCACACCAGAAGGAGAGTTTCCAGTGAATATTACTGCCGAGCAGCCTAACCTCTTCATTCTCAAAAATAAGTAACAAAGCAGCCGGCCCAGTCACTGTCTCTAAACCAGACTGATTTTCTCTGCATCTCTCAACATAATGACAGGTCTTCCAAAAATAACCATCCTTACTTAAAGCAGTGTTACAGACTTTACAAGTATTTTGTCATAGGCCTGTCTTGGAACAAGCACATTTTAAGGCCAGTTAAGTGAGTGAAAATAGTCTACATTTATGTGGTATTCAAGTATCTAATAGTCTATTTTTGCAGGAGAAAGTACAATTGGTAAAGGAAATCTGGTGCAATTTAAAAACATGATCAGCGTAATTGGATACCACTTCAGAAGAATTTTCAAACTTTTCCTTCTTAGCTACTCTTTTTCTTTAAGAGTCACTGCTCCAGCAGACCACACCTTCTAGACAAATGTGATGTCACACACCAACCGTAGGTCCATACTGAACGGCATTCCTTCCACTGTTGTTGCATGGCAAGTGCTCTCATGCATTAATGAACTATATTTTAACTGCTGCTTTTGAGAGAAGAAAAATTGAATGGGTCAAAGTAAGGGCTGGAATTCTCCAACCCTGCCTGTTTCTCTCATCATCTCTGGGATAAAAAAACCAGCAGTGAATGTAAAGCAAATTGACAAAATGTTCACAGACCTCAGATCTACAGTTTTTGCTCCTGCTGAAGATTCAATTCTGCCATTAAATTCTTCCTTCTTTCATTCAAGCAATGCTTGATAATTGACTCCTTAATTTTCGACTGACTTTTTCACTGGAGTGGAGTGACAAAAAGAAAAAAAAGTACATCTGAAGTTCACTGAAAGGGGGTTTAAAAAGAATGGAAGCGATTCCCTCTCCTCACCTGGTCATAACACCATTTCAGTTTCAAAAGGTAGTTGAAAATACACAGCACTGAGAAAATTAGTAGATTAAATGGGTTCACTGGAGTCCTACTTGCGCTTTGAACGCAGCAAGACACAGCTGAATGTAGCTTCTAAAATTTCAAGCACTGAAATGTAGACTTCAAATAGCATATTCACGACCAGGAATCCAAACAGTTTGGCAATCTTTACAATTATTTTAGGATCAAAGGCAATAATATGGATCCAGGCAAAGGCAGGTCATATATCTTGCTTCATCATATTGAATGATGATTTTTAACGTATTCTAAGATGCTAAATGAGCAACCTCAGTTTGGAAGGGAAGATATTTACCTATGATCTGGCCTGAAGGCTTGCATCTTTGTCCACAGCATGGTTTAATGATACTGCACAGTGAAGTGGTAATGTCCAGGAGGCTGCGTTACATGTATTTATATGGCAACTTTAGTGTGCACCTCTTATTTCAAAGTTATTGATAATTTGATTGATTTAGTGCAGAAAACACAATATGACTTTGTTGCTTAGATCGCTAAATGATTGGCTAATGCAATTTTTCAACTGCCAATTGGACTAATTATTTTAAAAGGTGTGCAACCTGACAGTAACTAAAACATATTTCACAAAATGCTGAACAAGCTTATTGTAAAACAAGTTTCACTTATTGGTTGTAAATTACTTTGGGATGCCCTGAGGATGTGACAAAGGGCCATACAAAATCAATTATTTTTGTTTTTTTTACTCAATACCCCGAAATAATCTTTTACAAAAATGTTCACAAAGCTTACTTTTTAATCTGTGTTCCACTTCAGAGAGATGGAGCTGAGCAAAACAAAAGAAGGACAATCTGTTGAGATGAAAGCCATGTCAAAATTGTTATTTAACCAAGGAATGAGGATTAAGTAGTGTTCAGTTATTTTCTTCAACAGGATCATATGGAAATGGCAGTTGTAAGACGATGAGATGTGTTATTGATAATGCAAACCCTGATGGCACTCGTTGAACGAGCACTTGATGCTTTATACTGGAGGGCTGGAGGATAATCGTGATGGGTATCAGCAATTACAGAACTGCAGCACAACCAAATGACAAGAGCAGCTTTAGGAAAGGTTGATAATGTCAAGATAATTTTGACTGGGGGATAAATATTCTGAAGTACATTTTGTCACTTGCATAAGAAGAACTGCTAAATTAAACCAAATATGTCGACTTCCAGTTCAGACACAGTAGTGGTTGGCTCAATAACTACTTAGCAATTATGGTGAATTAGCAGCTGTATAGAATTGTTCTATGGATCAAAGAACTTCAAATGCAATTTTGACAACATTTTACCAATGATTTACTGAATCTGGGTAACGCTGGCACTCCCATTAGTCCAAGACAGATCGACTGGTTCCAGATCTGTCCCTGATCGTGTTATCCATTTGTTTCTCAGCCATAATATTAGTAATCAAAACAGAGACAAAATTGAAGGTTTGACTACATGCATCAACTTTTCTCTGATTCATGTGGCCTTATTTATAAAGATACGTCAATGAAAAAACAAATTAGCATTTTTCAAATAATGAAGTATTAGCGCCAGCTAAAAACATTTACATGGAATCCAACAGTTCTGGCGAAACTTCCGAGCTTTTCCAAACAACATTTCTACGATACATTGTCATGAAAGAACTTCTACAACAAACCTAAAATTGCAAGGCTGTCCAACATATTGACAGTTAAGAAAAGAATTAGAGGAGGAAAATTGTGACAAAGAACTTTATTTGCTGCTTGGAGAAGATTCTACTCCGAGTGTTCTAAGAGGCAGCACTCAGGGGAATTACTGCCTCTCAGCACTTTGCAAGTTATAAGTCCACTTGCTGCAATACAAGTTTAAACACACACCAAAATGTTTGAATTTGAATTGTCAAATTGCTAGATCCAAAATTGCTACGCGATAGTTTAGGGTTGTTTGCATGCTTGAATTGTCAGGAAAATGGCATACAATGTAGTTTTCTGAACACTATTTTGTATTTCACAACATGTGAAAATGATTGATAACAAATGTATTAATATTTGTGCATGAAATCAATGATTGCTACATGAATACTTGGAAAGTAGAAAACTTCATAGTGACTCAAATATTGCCCTAATTTTTAACGGAAAGTATGCACGGTGGGTAGGGGAGCGCAGGCAGCAAATTAAAAAGCGAGAGGAAAGGTGAAGAATTATGCTTGTCCTGAACTGGACAGCACTCGTTAAGTTGAATGTTACATAAATTTGGAATAAGACCAAAAAAAAATGTAGCAGTTGCGATGGTGAGAACTAATACTGTGGATGCAGTTACTTTATTTATTTGAGAGTTTTGTATTTTGTTGATTGTTTTTGTAGCAAGTTTTTTGTCGAAAATATAGCACATTTAACAGGATATGGCTGACGCTGCTGGTATTAAAGCGTATAAACACCTAAATAATTTTTGCTTGCAAAGGTAAACAATAACCTAGTTACAGGTAACTTCCGATATGAGCATATCCCAAATTTTGTCAACCAAATTAATATTTAAACAACAAGAAGAATCATTGGACCCAGAGCATTAACTCTGCTTTCTCTCTACAGACGCTGTCAGACCTGCGGAGTTTCTCCAGCAATTTCGGCTTTTCTTTAATATGTACATAAGCTGTGTGATTTAGCAAGCTTTTTAAAAGAAAAGTTCGTGGAGGGACAGTCTCAAATCAAACTGGAGTAGACACAAATTATCATAATTAGATAGTTGAGAAGTGTTTAAAAATGTTCAACTGAGCAGGTAAAAGAAGGAAATGGAAAGCAAAATTTGTAAGTGGTGCCATTCACTTTTGATGCATTTCTGAAGCAATTAAGTCTCATCTGCACTGAAGCCAATGTAGGTTGAGAGGTAGTGTCTTGTGGCATTTTGGTCGTGTCCCTGCCTCAGAGACTGGAGACCCTTATTCAAGTCCCACATGTCCGAGAAATGGGTCATAAAACATCTGAGCAGGATGATTAAAAGAACACTGCAAAGGGAAAAAATATATTTCTTTTCACATTATCCCAGCCCGGTTTTGTCATCTTCACCTCAAGAAACAAATTCCTGCTAAAATTCCATACGTATCAACAGCATTCTGGCCGACCACAGGCATCAGGACAAAGAACTCTGTTCGATTTTCACCCACACTTGCATGGAGATTCTGAGGCATAATACTGCAGCTGTTCATCAAAGAATCGCAATCAAAAGTGGGAGATTCCAGTGAGGTTGACTTTGTCTGATTCTGGGCAGTGCCGTAGCCAGCGTACATCACATGATAATTTCTTGGAACTAAGATGTTGTGGCAATTACAGAAACTTGGGTAACTCAGGGACAGGAATGGTTGTTGGATGTTCTGGGATTTAGATGCTTTAAAAGAAACAGGGAGGATGGAAAAAAAGGCAGGGGAGTGGCATTGCAAGTCAGGGCTAGTATAGAAGCTACTTTAAGGCAGTTCGAGAATGATATGTCGTCAGAGGGTTGACATCAGGAACAAGAAAGGAGCAGTCACTTTGTTGGGGATTTTTTACAGACCCCCTAATAGTTGCAGAGAAGTGGAGGAGTGGATTGGGAGGCAGATAGTGGAAAGGTGCAGAAGTCACAGGGTTGTAGTCATGGGTGGCTTCAACTTTCCAAATATTGATTGGAAACTTTTTAGTTGTAACAGTTTAGATGGAACAGATTTTGTCCAGTGCGTTCAGGAAGGATTCCGGACACAGTACACAGATAGACCAACATGAGGAGAGGCCACTTTGGATTTGGTACTTGGCAATGAACCAGGCCAAGTGTTCGACCTGTTGGTAGGAGAGCATTTTGGCGGTAGCGATCATAACTCTGTTACCTTTACAATAGTCACGGAAAAGGAGAGGTACATGCAGCAGGGTAAGGTTTATAACTGGGGGAAGGGTAATGACAATTCTGTTCGGCAACGACTGGGTAACATAAAATGGGAACAGATGCTGTCAGGGAAGAGCACTATTGAAATATGGAGATTGTTTAAGGAATGCATACTGCGTGTGCTCGAGATGTTTGACCCTAGCAGAAGGGAAGATGCAGTCGAGTGAGGGAGCCTTGGTTCTCCAGAGAGGTCGAACAACTTGTCAACAGGAAGAAGAACGCTTACGTCAGGTTTAGGAAACAAGGATCGGAAAAGGCTCCAGAGGGATACAAGTTAGCCAGGAAGGAGCTGAAGAAAGGGCTTAGGAGAGTTCTCAGGGGGTATGAGAAAACCTTGGCAGACAGGATCAAGGAAAACCCCAAGGCTTTTTACACATGCATGAGGAATAAGAGAATGACCAGAGAAAGGTTAGGGCCGATCAAGCGTTGTGAAGGGAATTTGTGTACGGAGCCTAAAGAGATAGGAGAGGTCCTTAATGAATACTTTTCTTCGGTATTCACAACTGAGAAAGACCTAGTTGTAGAGGAGGACAGTGTGAAACTGGCTGGTAGGCTGGAGGAGGTAGATATTTGAAAGGAAGATGTACTAGGAATTTTGAGGAACTTGAAGACAGACAAGGCCCCCAGACCTGATGGGATTTATCCAAGATTCTGTGGAAAGCAAGGAAGAGATCGCAGGGCCTTTGGTGATGATCTTTTCATCCTCACTGACCACGGGATAAGTGCCGGAAGATTGGAGAGTGGCAAATGCCATTGTTTAAAAAAGGGAATAGGGATAAACCCGGAAATTACAGGCCAGTTAGTCTTACTTCAGTGTTGGGCATATTATTGGAAAGGGCTCTGAGAGATAGGATTTATGACTTGGATAGGCACAGTTTGATTTGTGATAGTCAGCATGGATTTGTGAGTGTTAGATCATGCCTCACAAACCTTACTGAATTCTTTGAAGAGGTGACCAAACATGTGGATGCAGGTAGAGCAGTGGATGTGGTGTACATGGATTTAAGTAAGGCGTGTGATAAGGTTCCCCATGGTAGGCTCATGCAGAAAGTAAGGAGGCATGGGACAGGGGGAAATGTGGCAGATTGGATTCAGAATTGGCTGACTCTTAGAAGACAATGGGTGGTAGTGGATGGAAAATATTCAACACGGTGCTCAGTTACGAATGGTGTACCACAAGGATCTGTTTTGGGTCCTCTTCTGTTTGTAATTTTTGCAAATGATTTTGATGTAGGAGTGGAAGGGTGGATGAGTAAGTTCGCGGACGATAGGAAGGTGGGTCGAGTTGTGGATAGTGCAGAGGGCTGTTCTAGGTTACAAAGGGACATTGATAGGATGCAGAGTTGGGCTGAGAAGTGGCAGATGGAGTTTAACCCTGAAAAGCGCGAGGTGATTCATTTTGGAAGGACAAATTTGAAAACAGAACACAGGGTTAACGGAAAGATGCTTGGCAGCGTGCAGGAGCAGAGGGATCTCGGGTTTCGTGTTCACAGTTCCCTGAAAGAGTTGTTAAGAAGGCATATGGTGTGTTAGCTTTCATTAATAGAGGGATTGAGTTCAAGAGCTGTGAAGTTATGGTCCAGCTGTATAAAAGCCTGTTTCGGCCACATCTGGAGTATTGTGTCCAGTTCTGGTCGCCTCATTACAGGAAAGATGTGGAAGCATTGGAAAAGGTGCAGAGGAGATTTACCAGGATGTTGCCTGGAATGGAGGGAAGGTCTTATGAGCAAAGGTTGAGAGAGCTAGGGCTTTTCTCTTTAGAATGACAAAGGATGAGACGTGACTTGATAGAGGTGCACAAAATGATCAGAGGTATGGGTAGAGTGGACAGCCAGAGACTTTTTCCCAGAGTGGAGATAGCTATTATGAGGGGGCATAGTTTTAAAGTGAATGGAGGTAGAGAAAGGGGAGACGTCAAAGGTAGGCTCTTTACTCAGGGAGTGGTAGGGGCGTGGAATGCATTGCCAGAAAGGATAGTGGAGTTGGCTTCACTAGGGGCATTTAAGCGGCTATTAGATAGGCATATGGACGAGAGTATAAGGTAGGGATGGAGGTCAGATAGACCTAAGGTTTAGGGTAAAAGTTCGTCACAACATCCTGGGCCCAAGGGCCTGTAGTGTGCTGTACTGATCTATGTTCTGTGTTCTAAAAGGTTTAGAGGGATGTAGGCCAAACAAAGGCAAGTGGGACCGGTTTAATTTGGGAACCGGGTTGACAGAGACGAGTTGGGCCGAGGACTCTGGTTCCATGCTCTGTGAATGGAGCTCCAAGGATATGGGGGGAACTGGTGGGATGGATAATGAGCCCTGACCGTAATGACGGATGCAGCAGGCTGGAAGGGATGAACGGCCTCCTCCTGCTCTGATTTTCCATTTCTGTTGCAAACGTTGGGCCTGCAAAGCTTGGCAGAGAAAACAGGATGTTGAGAAAACATCTCCTCACCTCTAGCTGCAGCCGACTTCACCCCTCACTCAGAACGTTCCCAAAAAAACAAAACTATCTTCATCACCAACATCAGCAGCGTGTGTGCACCAGGGTCTGTTCCCCAAACCCACTTCCGCGCCTGCGCATTGTACAGCCCTGATCTGAAAGAACATTTCTCACCGCATTGACTGCCGGGTAGACCAAGCGTTGTTGACATCGGCACATTCTGAATGCACCTGCGGCGTGGTTGACATTTTGTGTCGGGACCCGTCCCGAAACATGAACTTTCCTGCTCCTCTGATGCTGCGTGTCCTGTTGTGCTCTTCCGACTCTATCGGAACAGTTCCCTCCTTTCCCAGTACTGGTGCCAATGTCCCACGAAGTCAACCTGTTTCTCCCACAACAATCTTTGAGCCTGCCTTTACCTCTTTAATCTTGTTGACCCTGTGTCAATTTGCATATGGCTCAGGTTGTCATCTGGAGATTATTATCTTTTTAGTTCTGCATTTTAATTTAGCACCCAGCTTCTCATATTCCCTCAGCAAAGCCTCTTTCTACTTATATCTTTTGGACCTACGTGGACAACAACTGGATTTGAACCCTCCCACTCTCAGCTCCTCTGCAGCCCAGATGTAATATCCCGAAACCAGGTACCAGGCAGGCAACACAGCCTATGGGACTGTAGATCCCAGCCACAAAGAGCAACATCCATTCCTGTGACGACACTATCCCTAGTTACAACGATATTTCTCTTTTCTCTGAGCTCTCTAATGGCTCTCTTTGTCACGGCACTTTCAGCAGTTTGCTCATCCTCCCTACTGCCCCCACTCTCTTCCACACAGAGCAAGAATCTCAAACCTGTTAGACAAGGTCAAAGGCGAGGGTCCTTTAGCACTACCTCCTGCATCTCTCGAACCACCTTGCTCAGAGTCACATCCTCCTGTCCCTGACCACAGCAGAATTCAGGGTAGTTAATCTAAGGGGTGTGACTGCCTCCTGAAATACAGCATCCAGTTACCTGTCTGCCTGAGTGATGTTTCAATGTTCGAAGCTCATAATCCAGCTTTCATTGACTCCAAGCCGCAGTTCCTCAAGCAACCAACACTTGCTGCAGATGTGATCACTATGAATTGCAATGGTGGCCACCATCTCCCATATCCTGCATTTACAGCACATCACCTGGCCCAGCTCCTTTATTTTAATTAATTCCTTCTTAATTTGATTTCTTTAAAAATCTTAATAGTCCTTTAGTTGGTAGCCTGCAAATTTTTCCTCTATTCATCTTCAATCCTAGAGCAACCTACAATAGATAGTCAAATAAGCAGCTATAAATCAACCAACGGACTAGTTTACCTCTGTTGTGACTTCTTTGGGCCCCCAATCCTGGGTTTCAATTTATCCTGTTTAAAAAAATCCTGACAAGCTATGGACCAAAAAGCATCCCTTCCCCTACGCACCGAATTCCCATACTGCCTCCTCCTGAACTAGATGCTTACTTAAACTGTGTCTCACTTCTGACCATGCAAAGCTTGATCACCTATCCCCTGCCAACAAATACACAGTCCATTCATATTCAAGCTCCAGCAAATGAAAATATTACGTATTGTTGACCGAGTGCTACAAAGCAGTATTACATCATAGATCTGTCATGCCATCTTAAACTGGGGCAGGGGAAGGGGAAGCGGCACAAGCATAAGTTGAGCAGTCGGGCAGGCCACATGCTGTTGCAGGGAACTGAGAGGCAGCCTTCGATGTGGCGTGCACCCAAAAGGATATGCGCACAGAAATATTTTGCCAATTAAGCAATCACTGTCAAAAAGCATGCAGGAATTTGACACCAACCCTGTAAAGGGCTTTGCATAAAGCTTACAGCCTGTGCTTTCCAGGATGAAAGTGGTGGACAAATTCATTACCAGACCTGCGGGCCGAACTCCAACACAGCATCCAATGCCCTAGGCTGAAGTTACCGCAAGCAACCCAATATCAGAGTGTGACAGTGGAACATCAGACTTAATTCA
>NC_063351.1:96626-104528 GCF_021869965.1 Rhincodon typus
CCTCCTCCTCCTCCTCTAACCAAAAAAAAAGGTTCTGAGCGCTGATTTGGTAAGGCTACTAGTATTTTTTTTATTTCTGTTTGGGAATTCAGAACAGTGGGAATGGATGTTAGGGCAGTTGTATGCTCCTCCTGTAGAATGTGGGAAGTGCACCCAACTCCAGCTCCTCGGAAACCGTGTTAGGGAACGGGAACTGGAGCTGGAGCTGGATGAACTTCGGATCATTCGGGAGGCTGAGGGGGTAATTGAGAGGAGTTATGGGGAGGTAGTCACACCTCAGGTACAGGAGAAAAGTAGATGGGTTACAGTCAGGGGACGGAAAGGGAACAGGCAGACAGTGCAGGGATCCCCTGTAGCCATTCCCCTCAAAAACAAGTATACCGTTTTGGATACTGTTGGGGGGGGGGGGGAACGACTTACCAGGGGTAAGCCATGGGGTACAGGTCTCTGGCACAGACTCTGTCCCTGTTGCTCAGAAGGGAAGGGGGGAGAGGAGGAGAGCATTAGTCATTGGGGACTCCATAGTTAGGGGGACAGATAGGAGATTCTGTGGGAACAAGAGAGACTCGCGGTTGGTGTGTTGCCTCCCAGGTGCCAGGGTCCGTGATGTCTCGGATCGTGTTTTTGGGATCCTTAAGGGGGAGGGGGAGCAGCCCCAAGTCATGGTCCACATAGGCACCAACGACATAGGTAGGAAAAGGGATGGGGACGTAAGGCAGAAATTCAAGGAGCTAGGGTGAAAGCTTAGAGCTAGAACAAAGAGTTGTTATCTCTGGTTTGTTACCCGTGCCACGTGCTAGCGAGGCGAGGAATAGGGAGAGAGAGCAGTTGAACACGTGACTAGTGATGGTGCAGGAGGGAGGGATTCAGATACCTGGATAATTGGGGCTCATTCTGGGGTAGGTGGGACCTCTACAAACAGGATGGTCTACACCTGAACCAGAGGGGTACCAATATCCTGGGGGGGAAATTTGCTAATGCTCTTCGGGAGGGTTTAAACTAATTCAACATGGGGGGTGGGAACCTGAATTGTAGCTCCAGTGTACAGGAGGTTGAGAGTAGTGAGGTCATAAATAAGGTTTCAAGGTCGCAGGAGTGTACCGGCAGGCAGGAAGGTGGTTTGAAGTGTGTCTACTTCAATGCCAGGAGCATTCGGAATAAGGTGGGTGAACTTGCAGCATAGGTTGGTACCTGGGACTTCGATGTTGTGGCCATTTCGGAGACATGGATAGAGCAGGGACAGGAATGGTTGTTGCAGGTTCCGGGGTTTAGATGTTTCAGTAAGATCAGGGAAGGTGGTAAAAGAGGGGGAGGTGTGACATTGTTAGTCAAGGACAGTATTATGGTGGCAGAAAGGACGTTTGATGACAACTCGTCTACTGAGGTAGTATGGGCTGAGGTTAGAACCAGGAAAGGAGAGGTCACCCTGTTGGCAGTTTTCTATAGGCCTCCGAAAAGTTCCAGAGATGTAGAAGAAAAGATTGCAAAGATGATTCTGGATAGGAGTGAAAGTAACAGGGTAGTTGTTATGGGGGACTTTAACTTTCCAAATATTGACTGGAAACGCTATAGTTCGAGTACTTCAGATGGGTCAGTTTTTGTCCAATGTGTGCAGGAGGGTTTCCTGACACATTATGTAGATAGGCCAACAAGAGGCGAGGCCACATTGGATTTGGTACTGGGTAATGAACCAGGCCAGGTGTTAGATTTGGAGGTAGGAGAGCACTTTGGTGATAGTGACCACAATTCGGTTACGTTTACTTTAGCGATGGAAAGGGATCGGTATATAAAGCAGGGCAAGAGTTATAGCTGGGGGAAAGGCAATTATGAGACGATGAGGCAAGATTTAGGATGGAGAAGGAAACTGCAGGGGCTGGGCACAATTGAAATGTGGAGCTTGTTCAAGGAACAGCTACTGCATGTCCTTGAAGTATGTACCTGTCAGGCAGGGAGGAAGTGGTCGAGCGAGGGAACCGTGGTTTACTAAAGAAGTTGAATCTCTTGTCAAGAGGAAGGAGGCTTATGTAGAGATGAGGCGTGAAGGCTCAGTGAGGGCGCTTGAGAGTTACAAGTTAGCCAGGAAGGACCTAAAGAGAGAGCTAAGAAGAGCCAGGAGGGGACATGAGAAGTCTTTAGCAGGTAGGATCAAGGAAAACCCTAAAGCTTTCTATAGGTATGTCAGGAATAAAAGAATGACTAGAGTAAGATTGGGGCCGGTCAAGGACAGTAGTGGGAAGTTGTGCGTGGAGTCCGAAGAGATAGGAGAGGTGCTAAATGAATATTTTTCGTCAGTATTCACACAGGAAAAAGACAATGTAGTCGAGGAGAATACTGAGATACAGTCTATTAGACTAGATGGGATTGAGGTTCATAAGGAGGAGGTGTTAGCAATTCTGGAAGGTGTGAAAATAGATAAGTCCCCTGGGCCGGATGGGATTTATCCTAGGATTCTCTGGGAAGCTAGAGAGGAGATTGCAAAGCCTTTGGCTTTGATCTTTATGTCGTCATTGTTTTCAGGAATAGTGCCAGAAGACTGGAGACTAGCAAATGTTGTCCCCTTGTTCAAGAAGGGGAGTAGAGACAACCCTGGTAATTATAGACCAGTGAGCCTTACTTCGGTTGTGGGTTAAGTGTTGGAAAGGATTAGAAGAGATAGGATTTATAATCATCGAGAAAGGAATAATTTGATTAGGGATAGTCAACACGGTTTTGTGAAGGGTAGGTCGTGCCTCACAAACCTTATTGAGTTCTTCGAGAAGGTGACCAAACAGGTGGATGAGGGTAAAGTGATTGATGTGGTGTATATGGATTTCAGTAAAGCGTTTGATAAGGTTCCCCATGGTAAGCTATTGCAGAAAATACGGAGGCATGGGATTGAGGGTGATTTAGCGGTTTGGATCAGAAATTGGCTAGCTGTAAGAAGACAGAGGGTGGTGGTTGATGGGAAATATTCATCCTGGAGTTCAGTTACTAGTGGTGTACCCCAAGGATCTGTTTTGGGGCCACTGCTGTTGGTCATTTTTATAAATGACCGGGATGAGGGCCTAAAAGGATGGGTTAGTAAATTTGCGGATGACACCAAAGTTGGTGGAGTTGTGGATAGTGCGGAAGGATGTTGCAGGTTACAGAGGGACATAGATAAGCTGCAGAGCTGGGCTGAGAGGTGGCAAATGGAGTTTAATGCGGAAAAGTGTGAGGTGATTCACTTTGGAAGGAGTAACAGGAATACAGAGTACTGGGCTAATGGTAAGATTCTTGGTAGTGTGGATGAGCAGAAAGATCTCGGTGTCCATGTGCATAGATCACTGAAAGTTGCCACCCAGGTTGATAGCGTTGTTAAGAAGGCGTACAGTATGTTAGGTTTTATTGGTAGAGAGATTGAGTTTCGGAGCCCTGAGGTCATGTTGCAGCTGTACAAAACTCTGTGCGGCCGCACTTGGAGTATTGCGTACAGTTCTGGTCACCACATTATAGGAAGGATGTGGAAGCATTGGAAAGGGTGCAGAGGAGATTTACCAGGATGTTGCCTGGTATGGAGGGAAGGTCTTGTGAGGAAAGGCTGAGGGTCTTGAGGCTGTTTTCATTAGAGAGAAGAAGGTTAAGAGGTGACTTGATAGAGACATACAAGATGATCAGAGGATTAGATAGGGTGGACAGTGGGAGCCTTTTTCCTCTGATGGTGATGGCTAGCACGAGGGGACATAGCTTTAAATTGAGGGGTGATAGATATAGGACAGATGTCAGAGGTAGGTTCTTTACTCAGAGTAGTAAGGGTGTGGAATGCCCTGCCTGCAAAAATAGTAGACTCGCCCACTTTAAGGGCATTTAAATGGTCATTGGATAAACATATGGATGATAATGGAATAGTTTAGGTTAGATGGGCTTCAGATTGGTTTCACAGGTCGGTGCAACATCGAGGGCCGAAGGGCCTGTACTGCGCTGTTATGTTCTATGGACAAGTACATGAATAGGAAGGGATTAGAAGGACATGGATCCTGTAAGTGAAGACAGTTTTAGCATGGAAGAGCAAAATGTGTCAGCGCAGGCTTGGAGGGCTGAATGGCCTGTTCCTGTGCTGTACTGTTCTTTGTTCTTTGTCTTATACTTGAGCCACTCACTATCTCATGCCCTTTCATAGTGACTCAGCATTAGGATACAGCAATACTGAATGTTTGCCTTGCACCATCATTTGTTTTGAGTCATTCTGCAATTCAAGTTTGTTCATTCCTTGAACCTGCACATCCATCTCCTTCCTACTTTAAAAGCAGTTGGTTTGCTGAAATTTCCCAATCCTAATGTACTCTGCCTGAAGCTGTTGATTAATTCCAATACATTCTATTTATTTCTCAGACTTACTGTATCACTTGTATTTTGTCGTCTACATAAATTCAAGTTGTATTTCTTTAAAGTTGCCATTCATCATGTCCATTAAAAGCATTGGGAATTTATCCTGATTTTGGTCATTTTTCAACCCAGCTGCAGCATACGGACCTCACAGATTCTTATGCAAAGGATCTCACTTCTGCTGTGAATACAAGCCAGTCACTGACAGACCTGAATCTGTGTTATAATGAACCAGACGATTCAAGAGTGAAGGTTCTGTCTGTGGCCCTTAGAAATCGCGACTGTAAAACACAAACTGAACTAAGTACCAAATTGTGAGAGATTGTGTTTATAATGTCTCCTACTCATTATTAGTGTTAGCAACATTATAGTATTATTAAACACTGGGGAGATTGTCTGATTCCTGTTATTTCTCTCTGATGGCCAGTCTTGGACTGAAACATCTCTCAGATTCTTGTGCTGAGGATCTCACCTCTGCCCTCAGTACAAACCAGTCGCTGGTAGATCTAAACCTCAGATCAAACTGTTTCACAGACCATGAATTTGCAGAGAGCGGGTACAGATTGATGAACTGCAAGAGTCTGAAGCAGATCTGGTAAGTCTTCACTATTAATGTAATAAACCAAATGTGAATAGGAATCAGTAGCATTTGCAGTTAATATTTGACTGTGATTGCCATTTAAATGTTAGTTGAAGTATCCCTGTATTTACACAATTGTTTAATCTGTTTAACCTTTAATCGGTTTCAGGCTGTGGAGAAATCAGTTCAGTTCAGATGGAGAAAATCAATTCCAATCACTCCACAGTATGAGATGTGGACTGAAAGTGGAGTTGTCAGGATGTTAGCTATCCCTATCATTGATGAACAGACTTGGCTGACGTTTTATTCCTCCCCTTTAACCACCTGTACTCAAAGAACAAAGAAAATTACAGCACAGGAACAGGCCCTTCGGTCCTCCAGGCCTGCACCAATCCAGATCCTCTATCTAAACCTGTCGTCTATTTTCCAAGGATCTGTATCCCTTTTTCTGAAGAAGAGTCTAGGCCCAAAATGTCAACCTTCCTGATGCTGCTTGGCCTGCTGTGTTCATCCAGCTCTACACCTTGTTATCTCAGATTCTCCAGCATCTGCAGTTCCTACTATCTGTGGCCTATAGTTATTTGCTTTTTGTCTACTTCCTTTTTTTAAACAGTGGCGTCACATTGGCTGTTTTCCAATCTGCGGGAACCACCCCCAAGTCCAGTGAATTTTGGTAAATAATTACTAGTGCATTTGCTATTTCCCCATCACCTCTTTTAGTACCCTGGGATGCATTTCATCACGGCCAGGAGACTGGTCTACCTTTAGCCCCATTAGCTTGCCCAGCACTGCCTCCTTAGTGATAATAGTTTCTAGGTCCTCACCTGCTATAACCTTCTTGCCATTAGTTTTCGGCATGTTATTTGTGTCTTCCACTGTGAAGACCGACACGAAATAACTGTTTAATGTCTCGGCTATTTCCTGATTCCTGGTTATTAAATTGGCCTTCTCATCCTCTAAAGGACCAATGTTTACCTTCGCCACTCTTTTACGATTTACATATTTATAGAAACTTTTGCTGTCTGTTTTTATTTTCTGAGCTAGTTTACTCTCATAATCTTTCTTTTCTTTATAACTTTTTTGTGGCTTTCTGTTGGCCTTTAAAGATTTCCCAGTCTACTAGTTTCCCACTACTCTTTGCGTTTTTTGTATGTGTTTTTTTCCAATCTGATACTTTCCTTTATTTCCTTAGACATCCATGGCTGGCTCTCTTTTCCTACAGTTCTTCCTTATCACTGGAATATACTTCTGCTGAGCACTGTGAAAAATCGTTTTGAAAGTCCTGCACTGTTCCGCATTTGACCCACCATAAAGTTTTTGCTCCCATTCTACCTTAGCTAACGCCTTCCTCATTCCTTCATAGTCTCCTTTGTTTAAGCACAGGACATAGGTACTGGATTTAACCTTCTCACGCTCCATCTGTATTTTAAATTCGACCATACTGTGATCGCTCCTTCCGAGAGGATCCCTAACTGTGAGATCATTAATTATTCCTGTCTCATTACACAGGACTAGATCTAGGATAGCTTGCTCCCTCGTAGGTTCCATTACATATTGTTCAATGAAATTATCGCGGATGCATTCTATGAACCCCTCAAGGCTGCCATGACCGACCTGGTTTGACCAATGGATATGTAGATTAAAATCCCCCATGATAACTGCTGTACCATTTTTACATGCTTTAGCTATTTCTATGTTTATTGCCCACCCCACACGATGTCATTATTTGGTGGCCTGTAGACCACACCTATCAGTGACTTCTTCTCCCTGCTATTCCTAATTTCCACCCAAATGGATTCAACGTTTTTTTCAGTAGAACCTATATCATCTCTCACTACCACCCTGATATCATCCTTAAAAATCAGAGCAACACCACCTCCCTTACCTTCCTGTCTGTCCTTCCGAACAGTTTGATACCCCTGGATATTTAACTCCCCGGTCATGATCATTCTGTAACCATGTCTCTGTAATGGCCACTAAATCATACCCATTTGCCATGATTTGCACCGTCAACTCATCCACCTTGTTTCGAATGCTCTGAGCATTCAGAGTGCCCTTATGCCAGTTTTTGCACCTTCTTTTTGGGTCCTATTACTAACAACTCGAGTTCTTCCCTTTAACTTTTTTCCTAATTTTCAATGGAGTTGAAGCTTCCTCATCACCTGCTAACCTGCCTTACATTAATTGTTATTCTCCCTCTACGCTCACTTCTCCCTTCCCCCCTACTTACCAGTTTAAAGTCCTATTAACCACCCTATTTACCCTTTTTGCCAGAACACTGGACCCAGCCCTGTTCAGGTGGAGTCCATCCCAGTGATATAGATCCCTCCTGTCCCAGAACTGATGCCAGTGCCCCATGAAAAGGAAACCCTCTTTTCCACACCACTCTTTTAGCTACATGTTTACTTCCCTGATCCTCGCCTCCCTATGCCAATTTGCACGTGGCTCAGGCAGCAATCCAGAGATTATGACCCTTGTAGACCTGTTCTCTTAATTCTGTTCCTAGCTTTTCATAATCCCGCCTATGTTGTTGGTACCTACGTGGACCACAACAACTGGATCATCCCCCTCCCTCTCTAGTATCCTCTCAAGCCAGTCAGAGATGTCTCGCACCCTGGCACCAGGCAGACAACACACCATGCGGGATTCTCTATCCTGCTTGCAAAGGATACTGTCTATCCCCCTGATGATGGAATCCCCTACAACTACAATCTGTCTTTTTGCTCCCGTCTTGAATGGTCTCCTGAACCATGGTCAGTTGACTCATCCTTCCTGCAGCCCTGTTCCTCATCCACGCAGGGAGCAAGTGCCTCATACCTATGGGGCTGCGGCTCCTGTGTTCCTGTCTGCAGGGTCCCTCTACCTGCCTCACTCGCAGTCAGCCACTGCTGTCACTGTTCTACCTCATACTGCTCCCTTCCCAATACTTCTCTCTGCCTGCCTCATGCCAGTCCCTACCACTCCCGGCCTCATATCGC
>NC_063351.1:104628-113287 GCF_021869965.1 Rhincodon typus
CCCCCCCCCCCCCCCCCCCCCCCCGCTAAATACTGCGCCCTACCTCATACTCCTTCCGGCCTTACATACTGCTGCCTGCCTCATACTGCAGCCTGACAAATACTGCACCTGGCCTCATACCTGTCCTTGCCAAATAATTGTCCCTGCCTCATACCTCTCCCTGCTTCCCTCATACTGCTCCCTGCCAAATACCCCTTCTGCCTCATCCCATTCCCTGCCTGCCTCATACAACTCTCTGCTGAATACTTCTCACTGCCTCACACCGCTCCCTGCCAACTACTGCTCCCGAAATTATACCAGTCCCTGTTAAATAGTGCTCCCTGCCTTATACTGCTACCAACCTCATAGGCCTCTCTGCCTCATACAGCTCCCTGCCAAATATTGTTCCCTGTCAATACCCCTCCTGCTTCATACAGTTCCCTGACTACCTCATACCCCTGTCTGCCTCACATACTGCTGCCTGCCAAATACTCCACCGTCCCTCATACCGCTCCCTGCCAGCACCATACTGTTCCCTACCATATACTGCTACCAGCCTCATAGATAGTAGGAACTGCAGATGCTGGAAAATCTGAGATAACAAGGTGTGGAGCTGGATGAACACAGCAGGTCAAGCAGCATCATAGGAGCAGGAGACCTGCCTGCCTCATTCCACCCCCAGCCTCATACCACTCTCTGCCTGCCTCATACTGCCCCCTGCCTCATTCCACTTTCTCCCTCATCACTCCCTGCCTGACTCAAACGTGTCCCTGCCAAATACTGTACCCTGTCTCATAACCCTTCTGGCCCATCCCGTTCCCTGCCTGCCTTATACCAGTCACTTCCATATACTCCTAGCAGCCTCATAGGACACTGCATCATACTGCTCCCTGACACATACTGCTCCCTTCCCAATACTTCTCTCTGCCTGCTTTTATGCCAGTCCCTGCCACATATAGTTCCCTGCCTCAAACCACCCCCTGCCAAATTCTGCACCCAGCCTCATACCACTCCCTACCCCATATTCCACTCTGCCTGCATTACATACCGCAGCCTGACAAATACTGCACCTGGCCTCATACTGGTCCTTGCCAAATAATCCTCCCTGCTTCATACCTCTCCCTGCCATATACTGCCACCAGCCTCATTGGCCTATCTGCCTCATACAGCTCCCTGCTTGCCTCATAGCTTCCTGCCAATACTGTACCCTGTCTAAGACACCTGCTGCCTCATTCAGTTGCCTGCCTGTCTCGTACTGCAACCTGTGAAATTCTGCTCCCTGCTTCCTACCGCTCCCTGCCAAATACTTCTGCAGGTAGTATATGCAGGTAGCAGTGTTTGGTAGGGAGCGGTTTGAGACAGGCGGTGAGTGCTATGAGGCTGGGGGCGGAATGAGGCAGGCAGGGAGCGTTATGAGGCATACAGGTGTATGAAGCAGGGAGGAGTATTTGGCAGGGAGCAGTGTGAGGCTGCCAGGAAGTATATATGAGGCAGGCAGGGGACAGTATTTCGCAGGATGCGGTATGAAGCAAGCAAGGAGCAGAATGAGGCAGATAAGCCTGTGTGGCTGGTAGCAGTATATGGCAGGGAGCAGCATGATGCTGGGTGTGGTAATGAGGCAGGGTGAAGTATTTGGTAGGGGACAGAACAAAGCAGGGAGCAGGAGGCGGTAGGGAGCTATATATGGCATGGACTGGTATGAAGCAGGCAGAGAGAAGTATGTGGCAGGGAGCAGTATGATTCGGAGGGGCGTATGAGGCAGGGAGCAATACGAGGCTGGGAGCACTATGAGGCAGAGAGGCAAAAGAGGTAGGGAACAGTATTGGGCAGTGAGCTGTGAGGCTGGTAGCAGTACATGGCAGGGAGCAGTATTTGGTAGGCTGCGGTGTGAGGCAGGAAGTGGTATGTAAGGCAGGCAGAGAGTCGTAGGAGGCAGATAGCAGTATGAGGCAGCAGGGGTGTTTGGCAGGGAGCAGTATGAGGCAGGCAGAGAAGCTTATGAGGAGAAGTTCACCTGCACATCTGCTAATGTGGTATACTGCATCCGCTGTTCCCGTTGTGGCCTCTACATCGGGGAAACCAAGCGGAGGCTTGGGGACCGCTTTGCAGAACACCTACGCTCTGTTCGCACTAAACAACTGCACCTCCCAGTCGCAAACCACTTCAACTCCCCCTCCCATTCCTCAGACGACATGTCCATCCTGGGCCTCCTGCAGTGCCACAATGATGCCACCCGAAGGTTGCAGGAACAGCAACTCGTATTCCGCTTGGGAATCCTGTAGCCCAATGGTATCAATGTGGATTTCACAAGCTTCAAAATCTCCCCTCCCCCACCGCATCCCAAAACCAGCCCAGCTCGGCCCTGCCTCCCTAACCTGTCCTACCTCCCACCTATCCCCTCATCCCGCCCCCTTGACCTGTCCATCCTCCCTACACTCTCCTACTGGCTCCATCCCCGCCTCTTTGACCTGTCTGTCTCCTCTCCACCTATGTTCTCCTCTATCCATCTTCTATCCGCCTCCCCCTCTCTACCTATTTATTTCAGAACCCCCTTCCCTTCCCCCATTTCTGAAGAAGGGTCTAGGCCCGAAACGTCAGCTTTCCTGCTCCTCTGATGCTGCTTGGCCTGCTGTATTCATCCAGCTCTACACCTTATTATCTAAGCTTATGAGGCAGGCAGCAGTATTTGGCAGAAAGCGGTATAAGACAGATAGGGAACTGGATGAGGCAGAAGGGGTATTAGACAGGGTGCAGTATGAGGGAAGCAGGGAGCTGTATGAGGCTAAGAGGCCAATGGTAGCAATATTTGGCAGGGAGCAGTATGAGACAGGCAGGGTGAGCTATGAGTCAGGTAGCAGAATGAAGCAAAGAGGTACGTGAGGCAGATAGAAGTGTTTGGTAGGGAGCGGTTTGAGACCGAGCAGAGAGTGGTATGAGGCAGGCAGGGAGCGTTATGAGGCATACAGGCGTATGAAGCAGGGGACAGTATTTGGCAAGATGCAGAATGAGGCAGACAGGCGTATGAGGCTGGTAGCAGTATATGGTACTGAGTGGTATGATGCTGGCAGGGAGTGGTAGCTGCCTCATTCCGCTCTCTGCTTGCTTCATACCGCATCCTGCCAAATACTGTCCCCTGCCTACCTCATACCACTTTTTACCTCGTATTGCTCCCTGCCCGACTCAAACGTCTCCTTCCCAAATACTACACCTGGCCTCATACCTGTCCTGGCCAAATAATTCTCCCTGCCTCACACCGCTCCCTGCCAAATAGTGCTCGATGCCTCATACGCCTCTGAATCATAATGCTCCCTTGCTCATGCACTCCCTGCCTGCTTCATACCAGTCCATGCCATATATAGCTCCCTGCTTCATTCCACCCCCTACCAAATACTTCTCTCTGCCTCACACCGCTCCCTGCCAAATAGTGCTCCATGCCTCGTATACCTCTCTGAATCATAATGCTCCCTGCCACATACTGCTCCCTTGCTCATGCACTCCCTGCCTGCCTCATACACTTCCCTACCGCATACTTCTCTCTGCCTGCTTCATACCAGTCCATGCTATATATAGTTCCCTGCTTCATTCCACCCCCTACCAAATACTTCTCCCTGCCAAATACTGCGCCCTGCCTCATACCACTCCCTGCCATATACTTCTACCAGCCTCATAGGCCTCTCTGCCTCATACTGCTCCCAGCCTCGTACCGCTCCCTGCTGGCGACACACTGCTCCCTTCCTCATACTCCTTTTTGCCTCATTCCACTCCCTGTCTGCCTCGTACGCCTCTGAATCATACTGCTCCCTCCCTGCCTCGTACTGCTCCCAACCGCCTACTTCATATCAGTCCATACCATATTTCGCTCCCTGCCATCTACCGCTCCCTACCAAATACTTCACCCTGCCTGCCTCATATCGCTCCCTGACACATACCGCTCCCTCTCTCATACTGCTTCATGCCAGTCCCTACCACATATAGCTCCCTGCCTCATTCTGCACCTGGCCTCATACCGTTCCCTGCTAAATATTGCACCCTGCCTCATACCCGTGCCTTCCTCATATCACTGCCTACCCCATACGCCACTCTGCCATACTGCTGCCTGCCTCATACCGTAGCCTGACAAATACTGCACCTGGCCTCATACCAGTCCTTGCCAAATACTCCTCCCTGCCTCATACCCCTGCCTGCCACACACCGCTCCCAACCGCATACTTCTCTCTGCCTGCTTCATATCAGTGCATGCCATATATAGCTCCCTACCAAATACTTCACCCTGCCTCCTACCACTCCCTGCCATATACTTCTACCAGCCTCAATCGGCCTCTCTGCCTCATACCACTCCTTGCCAAATACAGTTCCCTACCTCATTCATTGCTCTGCAGGATACTGCTCCCTGTCTCTCACTGCTTTTTGCCTCATCCCACTCCGTCTGCCTCATACTTCGCCCTTGCTCATGCGCTCCCTGCCTGCCTCACACAGCTCCCTACCGCATAATTCACTCTGCCTGCTTCATACCAATCCATGCCACATATAGCTTCCTGCCACCTACCACTCCCTGCATCATACCACCCCCTCTCATACTGCTACCAGCCTCATAGGCCTATCTGCCTCATACAGCTCCCTGCCAGCATCATACCGCTCCCTGACACATACTGCTCCCTTCCCACTACTTCTCTCTGCTGGCTTCATGCCAGTTCCTGCCACGTATAGCTCTCTGCCTCCAACCCTCCCTGCCTCAAACTGCCCCCTGCCAAATACTGTACCCTGCCCCTGCCTGCCCCATATGCCACTCTGCCCGCCTTATAATCGGTCCTTGCCAAATAATCCTCCCTGCCATATACTGCTACAAGCCTCATAGGCCTATCTGCCTCATACAGCTCCCTGCCAAATAATGTACCCCGTCAAAAAACCCTGCTGCCTCATTCAGTTCCCTGCCTGCCTCAAACACCTCTCTGCCTGCCTCCCATACTGCTGTCTGTCTCATACCGCAGCCTTCAAAATACTGCTCACTGCCTCCTACCGCTCCCTGCCAAATACTCCTCCCTACTCATACCGCTCCCTGCCATATATTTCCACCAGCCTCAGGCCTATCTGCCTCATACAGCTTGCTGCCTCATACCGCATCCTGCCAAATTCTGCCCCCTGCTTGCCTCATTACACTCCCTGGCAGCATCATACTGCTCCCTGCCAAATACTCTTCCCTGCCTTATACGCCTGAATGCCTCATACCGCTCCCTGCCTGCCTCATTCCACCCCCAGCCCCATACAGCTCTCTGCCTGTCTCAAATGGCTCCCTACCAAACACTCCTGCCTGTCTCATAGCTCTCCCTGCCTCCTACCACTTTCTCCCTCATCACTCCCTGCATGACTCAAACGTGTCCCTCCCAAATACTCTACCCTGTCTCAACCTTTCTGCCTCATACCGGTCACTTCCATATACTGCTATTAGCCTCATAGGACTCTGCATCATACAGCTCACTCCCTGCCTCATACCACTCCCTGCTTGCCTCGTACCACTTCCTGCCAAATACTGCTCCCTGCCTCATACGCCTTTCTGCCTCGTACCTCTCCCTGCCTGCCTCGTACCATTCCCTACCTGCCTGATATTGCTCCCTGACACATACCGCTCCCTGTCTCATACTGCTCCCTTCCCAATACTTCTCTCTGCCTGCTTCATGCCAGTCCCTACCACATATAGCTCCCTGCTTCCTACCACTCCCTGCCTCAAACCGCCCCTTGCCAAATTCTGTATCCAGCCTCATACTGTGCCCCCCCCCTTGCTAAATACTGCACCCTGCCTCATACCCCTGCCTTCCTCACAACCCTGTCTGCCTCATATACTGCTGCCTGCCTCATACCGCAGCCTGACAAATACTGCACCTGGCCTTCACCTGTCCTTGCCAAATAATTGTCCCTGCCTCATACCTCTCCCTGCTTCCCTCATACCGCTCCCTGCCAAATACCCCTTCTCCCTCATCCCATTCCCTGCCTGCCTCATACTGCTCTCTGCTGAATTCTTCTCCCTGCCTCAAACTTCTCTACCTGCCTCATACCACAGCCTGCCAAATACTTCTCACTGCCTCATACCGCTCCCTGCCAAATACTCCTCCTCCCTGCCTCATATGGAAGCCTGCTAACTACTGTTCCCGGCATTATACCAGTCCCTGCAAAATACTCCTCCCTGCCTCATATCGCTCCCTGCCATCTACTGCTACCAACCTCATAGGCCTCTCTGCCTCATACAGCTCATTGCCTGCCTCAGAGCTCACTGCCCAATACTATTCTCTACCTCATACTGCTCCCTACTTGCCACATACCACTTCCAGCCAAATACTGCTCCCTGCCTCATACGCCTTTTTGCCTCATCGCGCTCCCTGCCTGCCTCACAGCTCCCTACCGCATAATTCTCTCTGCCTGCTCCATGCCACATATAGCTTCCTGCCACCTACCACTCCCTGCATCATACCGCCCCCTCTCATATACTGCTACCAGCCTCCTACAGCTCCCTGCCTGCCTCATACCGCTCCCTTCCCAATATTTCTCTCTGCCAGCTTCAGTCCCTGCCACATATAGCTCTCTGCCTCCTACCGCTTCCTGCCTCAAACCACTCCATGCCAAATTCTGCATCTGGCCTCATACCGCTCCCTGCTAAATACTGCATCCTACCTCATACCCCGCCTTCTTCACACCCGTCTGCCCCATATGCCACTCTGCCTGCCTCATACCGCAACCTGACAAATACTGTACCTGGCCTCATACCAGTCCTTGCCAAATAATCTTCCCTGCCTCATACCGCTCCCTGCCACATACTGTACCCTGTCTAATACCCCTGCTGCCTCATTCAGTCCTCTGCCTGCCTTACATACCACGGCCTGCCTCATACCGCAGCCTGACAAATACTGCACCTGGCCTCATACCGGTCCTTGCCAAATAATCCTCCCTGCCATATACTGCTACCAGCCTCATAGACCTGTCTGCCTCATACAGCTCGCTTCCTCATTCCGCTCCCTGCTTGCCTCATACCGCATCCTGCCAAATACTGTCCCCTGCCTGCCTCATTACTCCCTGGCAGCATCATACCACTCCCTGCCAAATACTCTTCCCTGCCTCATACGCCTTGTTGCCTCATACCACCCCCAGCCTCATACAGCTCTCTGCCTGTCTCAAACGGCTCCCTACCAAACACTTCTACCTGTCTCACATGCCTCTTTGCTTCATTCTGCTACCTGCCTCATAGCTCTCCCTGCCTGTCTCGTACCACTCCCTGCCACTTAATGCATCCTGCCTCATACCGCCCCCTGCCTCTTACCACTTTCTCCCTCATATCTCTCCCTGCATGACTCAAACGTGTCCCTCCCAAATACATTACCCTGTCTCATAACCCTTCTGCCTCATCCCGTTCCCTGCCTGCCTTATACCAGTCACTTCCATATACTGCTACTAGCCTCATAGGACTCTGCATCATACTGCTACCTAACACACTGCTCCCAGTCTCATACTGCTCCCTTCCCAATACTTCTCTCTGCCTGCTTCATGCCAGTCCCTACCACATATAGCTCCCTGGTAAATACTGCACCCTGCCTCATACCTGTGCCTTCCTCCTATCACTGCCTACCCCATACGCCACTCTGCCAGCCTTTCATACCGCTGCCTGCATCATACCGCAGCCTGACAAATACTGCACCTGGCCTCATACTGGTCCTGGCCAAATAATCCTCCCTGCTTCCCTCATACCACTCCCTGTCTGCCTCATACCGCCCCTTGCCAATTACTCCTGCCTGCCTCACAGCCCTGCCATCCTCGCACTGCTACCTGCCTCATGCGCCACTCCGCCTGCCTTACATACCTCTCCCTGCCAGCATACCGCTCCCAGCCACGTACTGCTACCAGCCTCATAGGTCTCTCTGCCTCATAGCACTGCATGCCAAATACTGCTCCCTATCTTATACCTCTTCTGCCTCATCCTGCTCTCTCCCAAATATTGCTTTTTGCCTCGTACCCCTGCCTGCCTCATAGTGCTCCCAGCCAAGTACTCCTCCCTGACCCCTACAGCTCCTTTCCCTGCCTCATACCGCTGCCTGCCAAATATTGCTCCCGGCCTCATATGCGTCCCTGCCAAATACTCCTACCAGTCTCTTAGACTTCTCTGCCTCATACAGCTCCCTGGCAAATACTGCTCCCTCTCTCATACCCCTTCTACCTCGTCCCGTTCCCTGCCTGCCTCATACCCCTATCTGCCAAATTCAGCTCCTTGGTACATACTGCTCCCTGCAAATAACTTCTCTCTGCCTGCTTCATACCAGTCCCTGCCATATATAACTCCCTGCCTCATGCTGCCCCCTGCCAAATACCACCCCCTGCCAGCATTGCACCATTTCCTGCCATATACTGCTACCAGCCTCATAGGCCTCCCTGCCTCATACAGCTGCCTGCCTGCCTCATACAGCACCCAGCCTCATACCGCTTCCTTCCAAATACTGCTCCCTGTTCAATACCCCTTCTGCCTCATTCCATTCCCTGCCTGCCTCTTACCGCTCTCTTCCAAGTACTGCTCCCTGCCTCATTACTGCAGCCTGCAAACACTACTCCCGGCCTCATTACCGAACCCTGCAAATACTCTTGCCTGCTTCATACTGCTCCCTGCCTGCATCATCCCGTTCCCTGCCTGCCTCATACGCCTCCC
>NC_063351.1:113297-159626 GCF_021869965.1 Rhincodon typus
CGCCTCCCTGCATCATCCCGTTCCCTGCCTGCCTCATACGCCTCCCTATTCAACCACATTCTGAAGCAATCTTGACATTACAGCCATGTCTCCTTCCTCACTGCCTGTCCAGGCAGCCATGGACTCCAAGTAACTTTCAGACCTTCATGATTTGGACCCAACCATGGCCACCATCACCTACAATGCCTCCAGAAATGGTTATCCCTACAGATTCTCAGCTCCATGCTCTACGCTAGGAGTTGACACCTTCTCTCCCTGCAGTCAGTCTTGCCCCAGCTCAGGGCCTCCCACTCCCAGACCTGCAGAGGACCTTGACAGTTCTTTGTACCAGAAGGATCCACACCCTCAACAAATGCTTTTACTCCACCCTGTTGGTCATTAAAGAGTGTATGTGTATCAAATTGTACCACACTCACCTCCACACACAGACCTCCTCAACCATTCAACATCCTAATCTGGTCTCTGATCTTCTCCAGGATCAGCCGATGCCATTGACCACGAGAGTGCTCCAACCACATTTAACGATCACGTGACCTCCGCTTCTGCTGACGTCGAAGATGACTATTCCTAGATGAAAAGAATATCAATGCAAAGTCATTTAGTTACAGGATTTTAAAACGTAAAAATCACATGCTAGTGATAACTTCAGTGCTAATGACCAGTTATCGAGGTTAACCAAAGAAAGCACAGAGATAGAGGGGGGCAACCAAGGGTGACATTGCTGATGGGTGGAAAAATTGGGGAACACAGTAGAGAGAAATCGTAAATTAACCCAATTGCAAAATAAAAGCTTGTTTGGATGAGGAAGAGTCTCACTTGCTCTTGCTGTATCTCCCTGGGATTTCCCGTATGCTGCTGTGTTTTTGTTTCAGTCAAAGCTGCGACAAGTTTCGCGCACTGCACGTTAAGTTGTATAACCCAGCCTTAGAATTCTCAGTCATGCACTGAGATAGAGTGCAGCACTTTCAAAAGCAAGTTGAGATAATAAGAGTCGAAAATAAACGTGCTCCATTCATACCAAGGGACACTCAATCTTGTTCAGAGGAAGGGAGGCAGGGTGAATGAGAGAATGAGAGAAAATTGAGTTTGATGCCAGGCAGGCTGAATGAAAGGAAGAGAGGCCAGTGACATAGAGAATTTAATCCTCATAAATGTGAGTTGATGCACATTGGAAGAAGGAAGAAGACAAGGGCGTACTCAGTGAATAGGAGGACACTAGGAAACTGAGAAGGTCAGAAGGATCCTGGTGTGCTTGTGCACAGATCCTTGAAGATGACAGGACATGTTAATAGACTAGTTAGGAAGGCATCGGGACGGTTGCATTTTTTAGTTGATGTACAGTGTATATGACCAGGATGGTTAAGTTGCAGCTGCACAGAATTTTGGTTATGCTGCAGTACTGCGTGCAGTTCTAGTGATTGCACTAAAGGAACAATAGAATTACCATGGAGGGGATGCAAAGCAAAGTCATCAGGGCCTGTTCCTGTGCTGTAATTTTCTTTGTTCTTGAGTCCACACCGACCGTCTGAAAAGCATCCCACCCAGATTAACCTCTCCTACCCGACACCTGTAACGTTGCATTTCCCATGGCCAGTCCACCAAACCTGCATAACTTTGGTTTATGGGAGGAAACCCACACAGACATGGGGACAACGTGCAAACAGCACAAAGAGTCACCCAAGGCTGGGATTAAACTCGGCTCCCTTGCGCTGTGAGGCAGCAGAACCACTGACCCATAGTACCGCTCCAACTAATTTCAGTCCAAATGGGACTTGAACCCACAATCCCTGGTTTAGAAAACCATTGCCTTATCCATTATCCAGCAACTGAGAGGGCGACTGAGATTCAGCACAGTGGAATTCTGGGAGATATCGCTGCAGTCATCATGACTGCAGAGCATGTCAGACAGAATCTGGTGTCAAGCTATGACATGCCCTGCCCTGCACAAAGCCATGCTGACTGTCCCTAATTAGCCCCTAACGTAAATCGTATCCTTAAGAATTCTCTCCAGTAGCTTCCCAACCACTGATGGGAGACTCACTTGTCTGTAGTTTCCTGCATTATCCCTCTTCCCCTTCTTGAACCTACTCACCAGTCCGCTGGGACCTCTCCAATGGCAAGTGAGGAGAAAATGATCTTGGTCAAGATCACAGCAATCTTGCCTCTCTCAATAACATGGTGTAGATAGCATTGGGTCCTGGGGACTTATCCACCTTAATGTTCTTCAAGAGACCCAACACCACTTCTTTCTTGATTTCACATCCGAGAATGTTGCGTGGGATGAAAAGTCTCGATTATGATGATACATTTGATAGGCTACGTTTGTTTTGCTTGGAGCAGAGAAGGTGCATTTAGAGTTAGGATTATGAAATGCATTGGCAGGGTAGAACTTGAGAAACTTTTCCCCTCCATAGATTTGTCAAAGACTAGAGGGCATTTGTGTAAACTGAGAATGTATAAGAGGGCTGAATGGCTAAAATTGTTGATGCTACTTGACAAGCTGCATGACCTTGGATGAGTCTTGTTAACATTTGGGGCGGCACAGTGGCTCAGTGGTCAGCACTGCTGCCTCACAGCGCCGCTGCCTCACAGCGCCAGGGACACGGGTTCAATTCCACCCTCGGGCAACTGTCTGTGTGGAGTTTGCACATTCTCCCCGTGTCTGCATGGATTTCTTCCGGGTGCTCCGGATTCCTCCTGAAGTCTAAAGCTGTGCAGGGTAGGTGGATTGGCCATGCTAATTTGCTCCTAGAGTTCAGAGATGTGTAGATTAGGTGGGTTATAAGGGGATGGGTCTGGGTGGGATGTTCAGTGGGACTTGTTGGGCCGAAGAGCCTGTATCCATGCTGTCAGGAATCCATGATTCCTTTCTGGGCCAAAGACAGCACCTGCAACTTGTTTTTTCCGTAGCTGTGCTTGATCTTCTCTATCTGCTTTCTTTGTGCTGGCTGTTTATCACACTGCACGAGAGACAGACAGAGAGACAGATCTGTTCCAAACCGTGGGGCTTCACTTTGGCTCGGAATCGTAAATGGTGCCACATTATAACTTAACAAACATTCATATTTAAGCAAATTGCTGTGGTTAAGCCTTCTCTTAATTACGTTTACCTGAATCTGAAAAGAACCACTTGGATACAAGCTATGATCCCAACATATAGGAATGAGTGGTTTGGAGGGGATCTAATGAAACATTTTTTTTCACCTGGGGTGGTATAAATATCAAAAGTGCTGCCTAAGAGAATGGTGGAGGCAGAGAGTGTTGAAACACTCAAGAAACCTCCAGACGAGCACTTAAAATGCCAAGGTGTAGTACGTTATGGATCTAATCCAGATAAATGGAATTACTGTAGTTTGGTGTTCGTTGATCTGCTTTGACATGGTGGCGTGGGAGTTGGGGAGGAGTGTGGGGGAGGAGTCTGTTTCTATGCTGCATGACTCTGAACATGTACATCACCACATCACTAACATACCCTCATGTTCTATAGGGATAAACCTAACCCACTAATATTGTCCCCCAGAGTTAAACAGTGACAGACTTGTTCCCAACAGTACTACACCCCACTCTTATCTGATGAAGTGATTAGACTTAGACATACATGTGCCTCGAAAGGTGCAGAACACAGATCACCAGAAATACTGATTACAATGGGAGTAAGTAACTCTGATTCATATTTTTCAGAACAATTAGGTATGGAGCAATTAAACCATCCTAGACATCGAAGTGTTCCCACTGTGTGTGTGCAAGTAAGAGAGAGTGAGAGAGACAAAGGCAGTGTGGAGCAATTCCCTGTATTGCCTGTCATTGCTCAGTTGTGTGTGTTCAGTTGGCATCTCTTTCTCAAGCACAAGAATTCTCCTTTCTGACTCCCTCCAGTGCCCACAACACATGTTATGCCTGGAACTGCCTGCAGCTCCTTTATATATCACATCCTCCTGTTCCTACAATTCCTCACAATTCTCAGTCCTCAATCCCCCATTGTCAATCTCCAGAACATCTCAAATCCCTCTGACATTTTGCACCTCTGTAACTCTTTACAATGCACTTCATATGTGAAATCACCTCCTTACCCTGGACCCCTCTGTACCTCTTTCACCAACACAAGCACATATTGTTCACCCTACCTCTGGAAACTCCACCAGCCACAGCAATTTGGACTGGGGCTTTGCCATGTCATTCAGACCCTTGTCACTCACCATATCTCTGCAACCATTCTAGCACCTACAAATCACCTGTTTCTGTCATCTCATTAAACTTCAATATTTCCTCTTTCTTCAACACTTCCTCCTGCTATCTCTCTAAACCTGAAGCCCCAAAGTTCCCTTCCTCTTTCTTCCATCAAATGACGACAATGTTCCTAACTCTGCAGTATCCTCTGGTCCCTACAGCTCTCCCTTGTATTCTTACAGCCTGTACAAACATTCCAACCTTCTGTCCATCCAGCAGTTCCACACAAGCCTCTTCATTGATGTAACCTCCTTCAGGCCCTGCAGCCTTCCTGTCTTCTAACATCTTCCAGCCCCAACAACCCTCTGTTCCTCACTTGTGGCCTCGTCTAGGCCTGTAGCCATCTGTCCCTCTTCCCGAAAAATCTGCTTCTGCTCCCGAGATCTGCCACCATCTCCGTGGAATTTCCTTCACCTCCCACTGCCCCTTGCATCCCTGCAGCACCCTCCATCTTCTACAATCCACTCCATCTTTACCCCCTCTTCCAGCCACAATCGTTCTCACCAACTCCACTACATCCACTGAATGGTGCAACCTTCCCTGTCAATGTATACATCAGGAAATTGCAGGGCTGAGAGCCAAAAATAGTGCAGACATAGTGGGGGAACATCATTTATATATGGGTGCATCATCCAGTCTGGATATATCTTCAGAAACAATCCATTAGTTGAGTCAAACAGGATTTTCCTTTTCTTTTTTTACCTTGTGCTTTCCCATTCTGTTGTCTCACGGCAATATCGTCAGCCTTAGAATATTTACATCCCAGCATTGATCATCCAGTAACCATCTATGACGGTGAGTGTCACCAGTGTATCTATTTTATTGCTGATACTCATGCAGTCAAATAAAAACTCATTCAATATATTTAACTACTATTTTCTGCCATTTACTTAGTCGCTGATGTCCCATTTCAGTTAAACCCTTTGTCCCTTCCTATTCTTTTCTGCCATCCTGAGCTACATTGGTTGAAAGGGGAAAGATATAAAAGGGACCTATGAGGCAACTTTTTCACGGTTCGTGCACGGTGTGAGCTGCCAAAGAAAGTGGAGGAGGCTGGTATAATTACAACATGTAAAAAGGCATCTGAATGTAGAGACGACGAGCAAGGGTTTCGATGGATATGGCCAAAAGGAGAGCAACTGGGACTAGATTAATTTAGGATATCTGGTCGTCATCGACAATTTGGAGCGAAGGGTCCATTTCTGTGCTGTATTACTATGACTCTACATCACCATACTGTCACCATTGGTCAGGCTGTATTTGAAGTATCATGCATAGTTCTGGGCACCTTATTCAGGAAGGATGTTAAAGCCCTGGAAACAGTGCAAAATGGAGTTACTCCAATGATAAGACGAATAAGGGACTTTATATACAAGATTAGAGAAAATGGGCTCATTTGCCTTAGAGAAGATTAACACTGATACTATTCAAGTATTCAAAATTATGAATACTTTTAACAGGATGAAGGAGGATAGTCTGGTGCCCCCAGTCATTGTGTCAGTAACTCGGGAGCACAGTTCAAGACTGTTAGCAAGAGAGCTTGGAATGAGCGGAGGAGAAACCTCTGTACTCAAATAGTTCTTAGGATTTGGAACACGCTTCCTGGCAGAGTGCTGGGGGCAGATACCGTACAACATTTTAAAAGGGAGCTGGACATATATTTGAAAGTGATGGATTCGGAGGGCTACGGACATAGAGCTGAAGAATGGAATTAGCTGGGTTGGTCTTTCAGGAGCCAGTACAGACGTGATGGTTCAAATGGTCTCCTTCTGTGCTGTACAATTGTATGATTCTGCTGTTCAGATGCTTCAACATCTCCCTTCACCTGAGCCCTGGCCTTGTTTTCGTTTTAACTCCTGTCCACGATGATAATTTGGGTAACTGTCAGATTCTGATGTGATATTTGCCTTCAGTTTCTCAACTGCACATGCTCCCCTTCTAATACCCTGCCAATTTATTGAAAATATCAAGTGAGAGAGAACCAACACAATCAATCACAAATGCTGGTTGTGAAACAGAATCAAATTAATTTGGAAATTTGTGGGGCAGACACCGGGGAAAAAAATGACCAGAAAAACTGCTCAATTGTCATCAAGAGTCGAGCAATTCACTGATGTTTTCAGAAGAAAACCTCCTCCCACTTTGGACCTCCATGAGATATTGACCTCTTCGGGAAGGTAGACAAAAAGAGATAGTTTGGGGGAAAGAGAGAACAATTTGGGGGTAAAAAAATGACGATTTTTCCTCTTGACACATCAACCAAAACTTGAGAGAATCTCCCGAACGCACAGCTTCTATCACCCAGGAGCACCATTCCACGAGGTTCATGGGAAAACCATCACCTCCAAGTTCCCTCCCAGTCACACAATGTCCAAACTTGTCTGACATCCAGCACTCCATTTCAACATTAACAAGACTATGGCCATTATCTCCAGTATCTGCCACAAACTCTACTCCCTAGCCCGGTTCCTATTAACTGCCTGATGCTGATCATCTCAATCCCTGTGATCTCACATGAACTCAGCCATTGATTTCTCTACCCATAAACTAGTCGACCTTGTGTCATGGGTGGGCAGCAATTAAAAACGGCATTCAGAAACTGTCAACAAAAGAAAGAATAAAATGCAAACTTTACAAGAAAAAACTCGCAGAGTAAGATTCAAACAAAGTAAAACAATTGTGATCAGATAAAGCTGAAACGGAACGATCGATGAACATAGACTCAGATCCACAGTAAAGTAGCCAAACCAACTCCAGAGACATGGAACCTCTCAGAGACAAAGCAGCACAGAACTAAAAGCTCAAAACCGTAGACCAATGGTCAAAATGATTCACCTTGGATTTGGATGGGTGTATGAATACGAAACATTGAGAGAGATGTGGGCCAAACGTTGGCAATAGGAACAAGATAAATTTAGGCTATCTGGTCAGCATGGACAAGTTGGCTCTATGACTGTTATGACGCAGAGCGCTGTCACTTAACGAAGCAATTTGTGCATATCGGTTCAACGGTCCCACGGTCCCTGTCTACAGGATTCATTGAGACAATCATTTCGCTCATGAGGATTTCCCAATTGTCAATATCTCTCTCTTTTCAGGTTTTTTCCACTTCCTTGTAGGAAGCAATAGAATGATGGGTTCACAATTCAGGATAAAAGCAATAGCTTGCAAGAACTTGAGGGAAACTAAACCATATTTTTTCTGCCTTGAGTTCACTTTTACTTCAGAGAAAAAGACTCAACCTCAATTTCCAGAAGTCCGATGACTTCTGGCTTTAAACATTCACACTGAAAAGCAGAGATAACAAGGTGTAGAGCTGGATGAACACAGGAGGCCAAGCAGCATCAGAGGAGCAGGAAAGCTGACGTTTTGGGTCTGGACCCTTCTTCAGGAATTTTAACCACGCTGAAAAGCTGTTCAGCTACCTGGGAGCCAAACACAGTTGTTGGCAGGAAGGCCTTTGTCATTGAAAACAGGTCACCACTCCACACATCAGTTGTCTACTTGTTACATCTTCTACACCCCCATGTTGCCACTTTGTCTGAAACAAACACCATCACTACCAACAACTCCAACCTCCAAACCGGGCCTCTTCTGGAGTACTGTGTGCAGTTCTGGTCACCCTGCTAATAGCAAAGACTTCATTAAATTGGAGAGGTTTCAGAAAACATATACCAGGATGTTGCTTGGAATGATAGGCTTTAGTTATAAAAATGGCTGGATAGGCTGGCATTTAAAGGTTGAGGGGTGACCTTACAGAGGTTTATAAAATGTGACAGGCCTAGAAGAGGTAAATAGCAATAGTCTTTTACCTCGGGTTGGGGAGTTAAAAACTAGGGGGCATATTTTTAAGGGGAGAGTTTTCACTTTTAAAAAGGACATGGAGGAACTTCTTTGACACAAAGAGTGGTTCGTGTGGAATGAACTGACAGAGGAAGTCGTGGAAGCTGGTAAGTTACAATTTTGAAAAGACATTTGGATAAGTACATATGGGGGAAGCAATGACCTAATGGTATTATCGCTGGAATGTGAAATCCAGAAACCCAGGTAATGGTTTGGGGACCTGCATTTGAATCTTGCAATGGCTGATAGTGGAATTTGAATTCAATAAATATCTGGAATTGAGAGTCTAATGATGACCATAAATTGTCAGAAAAACTCATCTAGTTCACTCAGGTCAATAAATGCCGACCTAGGCATCCCTCAAGTCATGAATGTTTTTTTTAAAAATTCAATCAATAGAAAAGGTTTAGCCTGATATGGGCCAAACGCAGGCAAGTAGGACCGGTTTAGTTTGGGAACAGGGCCGAAATGGTCTACTTGGACTGAAGGGTCTGTTTCCATGTTGTATGAATGGGGGTCAAAGGATTTGGGGGATAAAAAAGCAGGATGAATGGTCAGCCCTGATCACAATGAAGGGTGCAGCAGGCTGGAAGGGCCGAATGGCCTCCTCCTGCTCCTATTTTCTGTTTCTGTTGCAAACATTGGGCCTGCAAAGATTTGCAGAGGAAACAGGTTGTTGAGAAAACCTCTCGCCTACCTCTAACTGCAGCTGCCCTCATCCTCAGAGAGAACGTTCCCGGGAAGAACAAAACCGTGTCCATCACCAAGGTCTGCACTGCGCGCGCTCGAGTGTCGCTGCCTCGACCCCACATCCGCACCTGCGCATTGCACGGCCCTCGGCAAAGGAAATATTACTCACCGCAGTGACTGCCGAGAATGTGAGCGGGTGAAGGGGGGAGCGATGAGATTGACCGGAGCCGGTTGGGTTTGGAGGGTGGAATGCGGAGGGAGTGCAGTGATGAACCGAAGGTGGGGTGTATTGGAGGGGGAGATGGACCCGGGTGTGGGGGTGAAGGGGAGGGTAGAGTACGGAGAGAGACCGCCGTAGGGGCTCAGGAGCCAGAGAGAGAGAGAGGGACTGACTGACAGAATGACGGGGGCGGGATAATTCCTTTACCAGCCATTACCACACCATCAATCTGCTTTCGAGCAGCAGTAAAATATTGGAAGGTGTCACTAACACTGCTGTCGAGCAGCCTTTGCTCAGCAATAACTTGTTCAGTGATGCGGAGTTTGGGTTCCGCCAGGGCCACTCAAGTACTGACCTTATTACATCCATGGTTCAAACATGCAGAAAAGACAATGGACACTCCGATTTCTCGTGGACACTCTATGCCAACACATGGGTAAATACAATGCCCTCCAATTTCACAACGACACACTATCTTATCTGAGGGAGGAGGGCCGAGATGGACTGGAAGGAGTAGTGGAGGGGAGAGGGGTAGTTTAGGGCGGAGGTGGACGGGAGGAGGGGGACCGGTTGTCAGTGGAGGGGGGGGGGGGGGGGGGGGAAGATTGGAGGGTGCAGTGCGGAGATAAACCACAGGCTCACAAAAACCTCCAAGGCTAGTTCATATGATCGGAAGGAATAGGAGGAGAGGTAGACCACTCAGTCCCTCGAGCTTCCTCTGCCTTTAAACAAGGTCATGGGTGATCTGACTGTGACCTCAAATCCACATCACTGCCTGTTCCCCTTCAGTCTGTTGATCTCTCAATTTATCAGTTCTCATTTCTCCGAATACTGGTCCTCCAAATCAAAGGTGAATAGACTGCATCCATTGACTTCCGCCCCTATTCCCCAGCTACAAACTCCATCCATCTCTTAGGCAAATTACAACACTTAACCAGATCAGGGAATTTTATTTGACTTTGAACTGAGTGCCTGGCCCCATCACTAAGGCTACCTCCAAGACATTGCCCATCTTTCCAAAATGTCTGTTACTGTAACTTTCATCCATGCCTTTTCTGGGGATCAGTTAGCTGGTTTGTGATGCACAATAATGCCAACAGCGTGGGTTCAGTTCTGGCTGGGGTTACCAATGAACATCTTCCCTTCTCAACCTTTTCCCTCACCTAAGACATGGTCATCCTCACATTAAACCACCACCAGTCATTTCTCTGGAATGATAAGCAGTCCGACAGGACTTTACCTTCACTTTGTTAATTCTATACCTGATTATTTCCAATGCTCTTCTCTCTGTCCTCCTACTATGGGCTTTCTGTAAACTTGAGCTCATCAGAAATTCTACTAACTAGATCATAATGTGCACTTTGTCTCATTCCCTGCCATGCCTGTCGTCGATATGCTCAATTTTAAAATTCTTCTGCATTTTCAAATCCTTCCATGGCTTCACTTCCTTGCGTCTTTGTAATTTCACCCAGCTCCACGAACCTCCAAGATTTTTGCTACTCGCAACTTCTGGTGTCTTGCACAATGAAATATTTTATCACTCCATCATTGGCTGCCGAGATCCTAACCTCTGGAATTCAGTCCCTAAATCTTTCTGCCTCACAATTCACACATACGTATGAACACACGATTTAGGAACAGGATTAAGACTTTGGGAGCTGCTCTGCGATTCAATGTGGTCACGGAAAACTCAACAATCCCACCTGATCCCTACCCTCCCCACCCTTCTGCCTGTCTCCTTTAAACTGCGCCTCAAATCTGACGGTCCTCAAATTTTTCCTGCTGGTACTTGGACCTCCGAAACTTACGTGCGGCAGCAGCTTGCAATGTGGTACGTCAGCACATTGCCCAAAACCAACCCTTTTTGAACATATTCTATTTGAATAAAATCCCTTCTTCTGATCATGTCCATGCTATTGCATTTATTTTACATTATAAACCGTGCAGTAAATATACAGGCAGTCAGATGGATTAGCTGTTTTGAAGCCAAAAATCTAAAGATTAATGCGGTGTCCCGGTGATACCGTTGCTATCTGAACAAGGCTAATCCTGTATGCTATTGTTAATTTAATAGCATGTATGGTGTTTTTGTGTGTGGAATCCATGTTATAAAACGCTTTGATGGAATGCGTCCTTGCCCTGGCAGTATAATGGCTTGAATTTAATATATTCGTCGTGGTTATAGTCTTAGTAATAGCCATACAGCACAGAAACAGACCTCCAGACCAACCTATCCATGCTGAGCCTAATCCCAAACTAAACTGGTTCCACTTGCCAGTGCTTGGCCCACATCCTTCCAAACATTCTTTAGTCATGGACTTATCCAAATGTCTTTTAAACATTGTATCAGAGATAGTAGGAACTGCAGATGCTGGAGAATCTGAGATAACAAGGTGTAGAGCTGGATGAACACAGCAGGCCAAGCAGCATCATAGGAGCAGGAAGGCTGACATTTCGGGAAGGGTCTAGGCCCAAAACGTCAGCCTTCCTGCTCTTATGATGTTGCTTGGCCTGCTGTCTTTTAAACATTGTAACTGTACCTGCATCCACCACTTCCTCTGGACATCAGACCACACCAAAACAACCTTATGCAAAAAAAAGAGTTGCTCCACATGTCTTTTTTAAAAAAAAACCTTACTCCTCTTAGCAGAAAAAAATGCCCCTGAGTCTTGAAATAACCCCACTTTGGGGAAGAGACACATGTCATTCATCTTATCTTTCTCTGTCATGATTTTATAAACTTCTATTAGGTCTCCTCAACCTCCTATGCTCCAGTGAAAAAAAAAAATCACCACCAGGCAAGGTAAGCTTTTTTCCGGAGAAACGCTTACCTCATGCAGCAGCGCCCTTCTTGCTTTCAGCGATGGGAGAGCTGATCGCGCAAGAAGGGTGCTGTCGGCAAGGTAAGCTTTTTTCCGGAGAAACACTTACTTCGTGCAGCAGTGCTCTTCTTGCTTTCAGCGGTGGGAGAGGTGAGCGCGCGAGCCAGGGTGAAGCCCGGCAAGGTAAGCTTTTTTTCCGAGAAACACTTACCTCGTGCAGCAGCGGCGGGAGAGCTGAGCGCGCAAGCCGGGAAGTGAACTAATATATTCGGGCATTGGCAAATAATTGGGCAGAGATACACATAGCTCAGACCAGGTAAGGATGGTAGATTCCCTTCCTGAATGGACATCAGTGAACCAGAAACATTCTTCCCCAATCAACAGTCAATTCATGGTCATCATTAGAGTCTTAATTCCAGATAGTTATTGAATTCAAATTCCACCCCCTGCTGGCAGGATTTGAACCTCACACCCCAGACATTACCTGGGTCTCTGGATTCACACTTCAGCAATGGCACCAGTAGGCTATCACCTGCCCTTCAAAACACTCAGTCAAGTTCATGCGATACAATTTCCCATCTGCAAAGCCATGGTGACCATCCCCGATCTGTCCCTGCCTCTCCAAATGCATATAAATACTATCTTTCAGAATCACTTCCAACAACTTAATCACCACTGAAGTCAGACTTACAGGTCTATAGTTCCAAGGCTTCTCCTTACATCCCCTCTTAATCTAAGGCACAATTATTTTTCAAATCGCTGCATGGCCTTGCTCCTCCATTTTTTAAAATTACCAGCACCATGACACTCCGAGATGTCTGCACACAAATAATTCTCTCCTAAGCATCCTAAATTTTAATCACTCCACAAATGGTAACCCTACCAGGCCCTAATCTCTGGAGTAACTTCCAGTGGTCTCTGCCACTTGACCTGACTTTTGTCCTTTAAGATGATCTTTAAATCATCCTCTTTGAACAAGTTTTTGATCATCAAACCTAATAAGACAATAAGATAAAGGAGCAGAATTAGGCCATTCAGCCCATGGAATCTGCCATTCGATCATGGTTGATCTGTGTCTCAAACCCATTCTCATGCCTTTTGCCTGTAACGCTTTATCTCCTTTCCAATGCAGAAACTATCTATCTCTGTTTTAAATTCATTCAATGTCTTGGCCTCCACAATCCTCTGTAGCAATGAGTTCCACAGATTAACCATAATCTACCTAAAGAAGCTTTTCCTTATCTCAGTTCAAACCCCTTTACTCCAAGGCTCTCCCACTGGTTGAATCTCTCCCATGTCCACTCAATCCAGGCCTCTCAGAAGTCTATGTTTCTTGGGGTCCATGTCCATAAATCCCTCAAAGTTGCCACCCAAGTTGAGAGGGTTGTTAAGAAGGCATATGATGTGTTGGCTTTCATTAGTGGGGGATTGAGTTTAAGACCCGCAAGGTTATGCTGCAGCTCTATAAAACCCTGGTTAGACCACACTCGGAATATTGTGTTCTGGTTGCCTAATTATAGGAAGGATTCGGAAGCTTTAGAGAGAGTGCAGAGGAGATTTACCAGGATGCTGCCTGGACTGGAGGCAGGTCTTATGAGGAAAGGATGAGGGCACTAGGGCTTTTCTCAATGGAGCAAAGGAGGATGAAAGGTGACTTCAGAGAGGTGTACAAGATGATGAGAGGCATAGATAGGGTGAATAGCCAGAGGCTTTTTCCCAGGGCAGAAATGGCTATCATGAGGGGGCATAATTTTAAGATGATTGGAGGACGGTACAGGGGACATGTCAGAGGTAGGTTCTTTACACAGAGAGTGATGGGTGTGTGGAATGCTCTGGCAGTGGTAGTAGTAGAGTCAGATACATTAGGGACATTTAAGTGACTCTTGGATAGGCACATGGATGTTAGTAAATGAAGGGTATGCAGGTTAGTTTGATCTTGGAGTAGGATAATTGGTCAGCACAACATCGTAGGCCGAAGGGCCTGTACTGTACTGTTCTATGTTCTGTCAGGTTTCCCCCCTCATCCTGCTCAAACTCCATCAGGTACAGACCCAGAGTCCTCTACCATTCTTCATCCCTTCAAGTCCTTCATCCCTGGCATCATTTTGGAAACCTCCTCTCGACTCCATCCAGCACCAACAAATGCTTCCTTACAAATGATGGGTCAAAACAGCTCAAAATATTCCAAATGCACTCTAACCAGAGCCTTTTCCAGCCTCAGCAGTACATCTCTGCTCTTGTATTCTAGCCCTCTTGAAATGAGTGCTAATATTGCAATGGCCTTCCTAACTGCCGACTGAACCGCGCACAGTCTAAAGATGCAGTTAAGTAGATTGGCCATGCTAAGTTACCCACATGGTCTAGTGATTAGTGATGGGAAATGCAGGGTTAGAGTGACAAGGTGGGAGTGGGGGTCTAAGTCTGGGTGAGGTGGTCTTCGGGAGGTCAGTGTGAACACAATGGCCTCAATGCTTCCACACTGCAGGGATTGTATGATTCTATAATGTCCTGGAGCTGAGACGGCTGACCTCACACAGAAGGGGATAGAGATCTTGGGGAGAGGTGGTGGTGATAGTGGGTATGAGAAAAACAAAGACTGAGAAACATCTGCCCACCCTAACCACTCTGTCTGGCCTTTGAGATACACAACAATACTGAATCGCCAAGCAGAAACTGACAGCCAAGTTCCGTACCCTTGAAGACGGCCTCAACCGTGATCCTGGGTTCACGTCGCGCTACGTGTAACTCCACCGTACTGTTCTGTATCTGTATCATCTTCCTTACTGTCCTGTTTTAACCATCTCATTGAGAACTTGTTATGATCCCACAAACAGCAGTGTGTTCACAACCCAGCCTACCCAGAAAAGGGCTGAAGTTTCTAAAAAACTAAAGTTTGCGACATCAATTGGAGACCTTTAGGAGAACTTACCAGTAAGTAAAATAATTTTTAAAGTGCTGCCCCTGTTGTAAAGAGGGACTAAATTCAGACAATCTGTTCACAGCAACATCCAATGATGGAAATCCAGACAGTCCCTTCTTTCTATGTCCACATAAGTCTTTACTCCCCCCTCTCTCTGATTGAACATTGATTGAAATACACTCTGGAATGTCTCTGATGCTCTCCCTCTCTCTCTGAAGACAGGAAGGAGAGAGCGATAGAGAGAGTTGAGGGGGACAAACAAAGTTCCACAAACAGATCTTCAGTGAACTGAATTAAAATACTCCCCCTGGACTTTTCATTTTAAAGTCAAATACCTGACACAAAAACAGACATTTATGTTTTGGGAATTACACCAGACTCCAGTTTCAGGCTGTTTAATTTCAAGGCCCTCAAGACAATTCATTCAAATTCATTCAACAAGATTCCACAAACAGTTTAACATCAACCAGATTGTGTATTTCAGTGACTGTACTTAAGGGACCAGTTTTGGTTCCATTACTACAGAAAGGGAAAGGCCAGTTGTTTGACAAACTGAAAACGCTATTGCCCTTCTCTTTTCTCAGCCCTCTTGTTCCACAGAGCAGAGAACAAGACAGCACAGGAACAGGCCCTTCAACCCACATGTCTGTGCCAACCATGATGCAGTACTAAACCTCATACCATCTGCTTGCACCTAGTCCATACCCCTCTATTCGCTGCCTACTCATGTTTCTGCCCAACTTTGCTATTGTATATGGTTCCACCACCTCCTTAAGCAGCACGATGTGCTTGCTCATCTCTTTTACGCTTTTCCCCTCTCACCTGAAACCTATGTCCTGCCTTTCACATTTCCTTCCTGGGAAAGGGACTCCAACTATTCACCCCATCCATGCCTCTCACCATTATATGTACTCCATCTCTGATCTTTTCTTTGTCTCTGATTTAATTGCACACTGCAATCATTGTCTTATATTTAAAAAGATTGCAGCATTTATTTTTGACAATTTTAATTTTTATAAATAAGCACTTTTTCTGTGCCAGTAATGCTGCAGGCAAGTGACACACAACGAGATCCCATAGACAGTCCAGAATGGGTTAAATCCTATTTTATAATAAACAAGAGGCTGCTGATTTGTATGGGACCACTTTTAAAAAGAAAACTCACTCTCGTCCCAGGATTTAATATTGCGATCCCACTTTACAGAAAATAATGACTGGTGCTCAGCAGTGTCAAGACATTATCAGAGAGTCATAGAGGCCTACAGCACAGAGACAGGCCTTTCAGCCCAAACTAGTCCATGCCGACCAAAATATCCATCCATGCTAACCCCATTTCCCTGCACTTGGCCCAAATCTTTCTAAACCTTTGCTATCCATGTATTTGTCCAAATGTCTTTTAAATGTTTTTCATGTACCCAACCTCAAGCACTTCCGCTGGCAGTTCATTCTACATGCATACCACCCTCTGTGTAAAAAAAGTTGCTCCTCAGGTCCCCATGAATTCTTTCCCCTCTTATCTTAAACTGATGCCGTCTAGCCCTCGATTCCCAAACCCTGGGACAAAGACTTAGTGCATTCACCCTTTCCATGCTTCTCACGATCTTATACATTTCTTAGATGTCTCCACAGGCTCCTTCGCTCTAAAGAAAAGAAACCTCTCCCTTTAACTCCGTCCCTTGAGACCTGGCTACAACCTTGGTAAATTTTTCTGCACTCTTTCCTGTAGAATGGTGACCGCAACTGAACACAATACTCCAAGTGCAGCCTCACCAAAGTCCTGTACAACTGCAACATAACTTCCCAACTTCTATACTCAATGCCCTGACTGATCAAGGCCAGTGTGCCAAAAGTCTTCTTCACTGCCCTATTTACTTTCAGAGAACCATGCACTTGAACTCCAAGGTCCCTCTATTTCACTACACTCCTTCAGGTCCTACTATTTACCATGAAACTCCGACCTTGATTAGACTTTCCGAAATGCAACACCTCACACTTATCTATATTAAACTCCATTTGCCATTTTTTGGCCCACTTCCCCAATTGATCAAGATCCTGCTGCAATTTCTAATAACCTTTGTCACTGTCCATGACACAGCCTACTTTAGAGTCATCTGCAAACTTACTAATCATGGCTTGTATGTTCTCGTCCCAATCATTGATACCGATAACAAACATTAATGGGCCCGGCACCAAACACTGAGGCACAACACTGTCACAGGCCTCCAGTCCGGCAAGCATCCTTCTGCTATACACTCTCCTTCCATCAAGCCAATTGTGTAACCATTTTGCCAGCGCTGCCAGGATTCCAGGCGATCCAAACTTCCAGAACAGCCTACCACGTGGAACCTTAACAGAGGCCTTCCTGAAGACCCCCCCAGTCCGCACTCTTTTTCACAGCCTGGCTAGATGCCCCTGCACTTTCACCTTTTGTCCCTTATGTTTCCTCTCTCCCGGTTTTACTCCCTCTCCCTCTGCTCCCATTCCTAACCTTTTGGGACAATTGGGGCATGCCAAACAAAGTCACATCTTATCCTTTGATCTCTTTCTCCCTCCCTCCCTTACACACATTCTCTCTGTCCACATCTCATTTTTTTAATCCCTTTGTCTCAGAAATCACTTTGTGATGTTCAAATTCTGATCTACCCATTTAAAATGACAACAAATCACATTGTGTCTGGGATGTTTCTATTTGTTTTAGAAAACAACAAAAGAAAGCTGAAGAGGGATAAGAGCAGAGACAGAGAGAGAAATACTGAGATATCATGTCCCGGATACTTAGTCAATTGAATCGAAATAACCATTAAAACAACAAAATAGAGGAGCAGAATTCGGCTACTTGTTCGTAGAGTCATCGAGTCATACTGCTTGGAAACACACCTGTCGGTTCAACTAATCCATGCCGACCATGTTCCTAAACTAAATGAGTCCCATATGCTTGCGTATGGCCCAAATCCTCCAAACCTTTGCTCTTTTGGAATTTATCCAAATGTCTTTTATATGTTGCAACCATACCTGTATCTACCACTTCCTCTGGTAGCTCATTCCAAACCACTCTCTGTGTAAAAAGGTTAGCCCTCGTGTCCTTTTTAAAACTTTCTTCTCTCCCGTTAAAAATATCCACATTAGTTTTGAACTCGCTCAACCCATAGAAAAGTCCTTGATATTCATCTTATCTATCTATAGACCTTACGATTTTTCAATCTCCATAAGGTCATCTGTCAATCTCCTACACTCCAGCGAAAAAAAATCCCAGCATATCCAGAGATAGTAGGAACTGCAGATACTGGAGAATCTGAGATATCAAGGTGTAGAGCTGGATGAACACAGCAGGCCAAGCAGCATCAGAGGAGCAGGAAAGCTGACGTTTCGGGCCTAGACCCTTCTTCAGAAATGGGGGAGGGGAAGGGGGTTCTGAAATAAATAGGGAGAGAGGGGGAGGTGGATAGAAGATGGATAGAGGAGAAGATAGGTGGAGAGGAGACAGACAGGTCAAAGAGGCGGGGATGGAGCCAGTAAAGGTGAGTGTAGGTGGGGAGTTAGGGAAGGGATAGGTTAGTTCAGGGAGGACGGACAGGTCAAAGGGGCGGGATGAGGCTAGTAGGTAGGAGATGGGGGTGGGGCTTGAGGTGGGAGGAAGGGATAGGTGGGAGGAAGGACAGGTTAGGGAGGCAGGGTCAAGCTGGGCTGGTTTTGGCATGTGGTAGAGGGAGGGGAGATTTTGAAGCTTGTGAAGACCACATTGATACCATTGGGCTGCAGGGTTCCCAAGCAGAATATGAGGTGCTGTTCCTGCAACCTTCGGGTGGCATCGTTGTGACACTGCAGGAGGCCCAGGATGGACATGTCGTCTGAGGAATGGGAGGGGGAGTTGAAATGGTTCGCGACTGGGAGGTGCAGTTGTTTAGTGCTAACCAAGCGTAGGTGATCCGCAAAGCGGTCCCCAAGCCTCCGCTTAGTTTCCCCGATGTCGAGGAGGCCACAACAGGAACAGCGGATACAGTATACCACATTAGCAAATGTGCAGGTGAACATCTGCTTGATGTGGAAGGTCTTCTTGGGGAAGCCTCCGCTTGGTTTCCCCAATGTAGAGGAGGCCACAACGGGAACAGCGGATACAGTATACCACATTAGCAGATGTGCAGGTGAACATCTTCTTGATGTGGAAAGTCTACTTGGGGTGCCTCCGCTTATTTTCCCTCCTCCCGCCCACCTTCCTGCAAAAATGCCATCCCCTATTCCCAATTCCTTCGCGTCCGCCGCATCTGCTCCCAGGATGAGGCATTCCACTCCCAAACATCTCAGATGTCCTCATTTTTCAAGGACCACAACTTCCCCCCCTCAGTGGTCGAGAACACCCTCGACCGTGTCTCCCGCATTTCCCACAACTCATCCCTCACACCCCGTCCCCACAATAACACCCAAAACAGAATCCCCCTCGTCCTCACGTACCACGCATGTCGGTGCAGGCTTGGAGGGCTGAGGGTCCTGTTCCTGTGCTGTAATTTTATTCGTTCTGTGATATCTGATCAGCATGGACATGTTGGACTGAAGAGTCTGTTTCCATTCTGTATGACTCTGTGACTCTATTCTAATGCTTGCTATCCTGGGCTCTACCGGTATTTTGTTCACCGTGCTATTCCTCTCTGATATTAACTCCTGAATTCAAAGACCCTGCTGATTTACCTTAAACCCTCTCCAAACGCCCTGACAAAATGCTGCAAGGAAGTCAGTGCCAGCTCTCTGCAACATGAATGGCTGCCATCTGCTCCAGAGCAGGTCACAGTGACTGAGGTGTTGCATGTGAGGAAGATTTCACACAAGTGGGGGAAATCTGGGGATGGGGTCAGACCAATAGGGGAGGAGGGGTGGTATTGGAAATATCATTTAAGGTCAGGGGCTTGGCGAGACTGGCGATATGAGGAGGCCAACAGGTCACAGCAGAAATGAGAGACGGAGAATAGCAGGGTTGTAATCGAGTCTCAGGTTGGGAGGCTGGAAGGCAGTGGGCACGTGGTGTTTGGATGGAGAATGATTTACAGAGGTGTAAAATGTAGTTGGGAAGGGGGAAGTTTAGGATTGAGGTCTGGGGCTGTTTTAGAGTTACCCAGGAGTTAGAGTGGGTTTTTGTTCTCTAACCTTCCTGGGTAACTATCCAGCTTAAGTAAAGTCAAACTTGTTAACTCGAACCCTCAGACGTTCATGATGTTATAAGGGGCTTTTTGAGAGGCTTCCAGATGTGGGAGACTTGTCCATTGGAAATTTCAGAATCCCAGGAACTTGCCATGGATTCTACTACGTTAGGTTTCTGCACCGTTGCAATGCACAACTCCAATCTATCCTGTTGCAACAGCTTTCTAGCCAGTGGACTATCTGGGCCTCTTTGCAGAGGAAGCAATACAGGGATTTCCTCAACCCATTCATTGGAATTTAAAAGAATGGGAGGTGATCCGATTGAAATTGATGTAACTGGTGCAAAAGACTAAACCAGCTCCTGTCTTTCCAAACTTCTCAGATGGTTGCAGAATCGTTATGGTGCGGAAGGATAACATTTTGTGCTGGCCGAAAAAGGGGGTACTTGCACAATTATAGGACATGATTGCTGCACCTATATCCCAGATGAGTCTGAAAACATCACGTGCCTATCGGATCATGCTCAGCTGTCAGTAAAATAAAAGCAATAGGGAATCGGTTCCACAACTACAACCCCCGGGATCTGTATCGTGGCCCGTTGGGACTTGGTGGAGCACCCTGACCCACTATGGGATCATTGTTCTTATAATTGAAGTATGTGTTCTAGCGACCCGCCTAATATGTGCCATGCTCCCCCGGGGACGACAAAGCCCTGTTCCCATGTTTCCCCGTTACATATCCAACAGTCCTGATTATGAGAAGGAATGCTTGGGCATGAGACCTTATCCCCTGGGGTGTGACCCTCCGTTCGCAGAGGAAGACTGGTGAAGTTGACCTGGGGATCAAAAAGGAGGGAATTGTGGAATACTTGTATGTCGAGACTGTTTAACTTAGGCTGAGTAGTAATGAGTTAAAATAATACATGACTAGGAGCATGAAGTAGGGAAACTTTAGCTTTATGAAACAGTAGATAAGTGCAAACTGCCTTTCTCTAGTCTGAGAAGTAACGTAGGATAGATAGCAAAAAGCTAGAGCTCGCAGCATCTACACACTCTTATCTTCACCACATTCCGCTTTAATTAATGTATGTCTGGTTGCCTAAGTAACGACCTTGCCTTGCTAAAACACAGTACAATTGCAGTTTGTTTTAACTTGTTTGTACCACTGTATAAATTCTGCTTCTTTTTTGTACTTGTCCGAGTCTTTGGACCTGACCTTTTGTCTGTGTTGACTCTCCGTGATATCACGAATAAAATCTCTTTGCCTCAAAGTCTGGGCCTTTGGTGTGTGATTTAATCTAGTCTCTTCGACAGCAGTTCTGGTCGCCCGTGTCTAAGATCAATATTTCAAATTAAGAAAAGATCGACCAGGATGCTGTCAGGAATGGAGGCTTTGAGTTATAAAAATAGGCTGGATATGCTGGGATAACAAAGTGTAGAGCTGGATGAACACAGTAGGCCAAGCAGCATCAGAGGAGCAGGAAAGCTGACGTTTCAGGCCTAGACCCTTCTTCAGAAATGGGGGAGGGAAAGGGGGAGGTGGATAGAAGACGGATAGAGGAGAAGATAGGTGGAGAGGAGACAGACAGGTCAAAGAGGCAGGAATGGAGCCAGTAAAGGTGAGCGTGGGTGGGGAGTTAGGGAGGGGATAGGTCAGTCCAGGGAGGACGGACAGGTCAAGGGGGCAGGATGAGGCTAGTAGGTAGGAGATGGGGGTGGGGCTTGAGGTGGGAGGAGGGGATAGGTGGGAGGAAGGACAGGTTAGGGAGGCAGGGACAAGCTGGGCTGGTTTTGGCATGTGGTAGGGGGAGGGGAGATTTTGAAGCTTGTGAAGTCCACATTGATACCATTGGGCTGCAAGGTTCCCAAGCAGAATATGAGATGCTGTTCCTGCAACCTTCAGGTGGCATCGTTGTGGCACTGCAGGAGGCCCAGGATGGACATGTCGTCTGAGGAATGGGAGGGGGAGTTGAAATGGTCCGCGACTGGGAGGTGTAGTTGTTTAGTGCGAACCGAGCATAGGTGTTCGGCAAAGCGGTCCCCAAGCCCCCAAGTTTCCCCGATGTAGAGGAGGCCACAACGGGAACAGCGGATACAGTATACCACATTAGCAGATGTGCAGGTGAACATCTGCTTGATGTGGAAGGTCTTCTTGGGGCCTGGGTTGGGGGTGAGGGGGGAGGTATAGGGGCAGGAGTAGCACTTCCTGCGGTTGCAGGGAAAAGTGCCGGGTGTGGTGGGGCTGGAGGGGAGTGTGGAGCGGACAAAGTAGTCCCGGAGAGAGTGGTCCCTCCGGAAAGCAGATATGGGTGGGGAGAGAAAAATGTAAAGACATTTTTAAAGGTGGTGGGGTCAGATTGCAGATGGTGGAAGTGTCGGGGGATGATGCGTTGGATCCGTACTCGTACCTGAGCACCATGTTGAATATTTTCCGTCCACTACCACCCTTTGTCTTCTAAGGATCAGCCAATTTTGAATCCAATCTGCCACATTTCTCCCTGTCCCATGCCTCCTCACTTTCTGCATGAGCCTACCGTGGGGAACCTTATCAAACATCCTACTTAAATCCATGTATACCACATCCACTGCTCTACCTTCATCCACGTGTTTGGTCACCTCTTCACAGAATTCAATAAGGTTTGTGAGGCATGATCTACCCCTCACAAGTCCAAGCTGACTATCATAAATCAATTCATTTTCATCTCAATCGTAAATTAGCACCCCTTTATTCTGAGACTATGTCCTCTGGTCCTAGACTCTCCCATGAGGGGAAACATCCCCTCAGCATTTACTTTGTCAGGGCCCTTAAGAATCCTATATGTTTCAATAAGATCACCTCTCAATCTTCTATACTCCAATTAGAGTCCCAATCTGCTTAGCCTTTGCTCCATACCAGTAACATCCTACTGAACCATCTCTGAGCTTCTTCCAATGAAATCTTATATTTCCTTAAATATTTCCTTAAAAAAAACTGCTTACAGTACTCAAGGCATTGTCATAAGCCTTGTATGCCTGCAGTAAGACTTCCCTACTCTAAGACTCCAACCCTCTTGAAATAAGGGCCAACATTCCATTAGCCTTCCTGATTACCTGCTGCCCCGTGTGCCAACATTCCATGTTTCATGCACAAGTACACCAATTCCTTTCTGTTGCAGCTTTCAGCAGTTTTTATTTTCTCTCAACTTAAATAGCACTCTGTTCTTTTGTTCTCCCTTTCAATATGAATAACTCCACAGTTCCCACATTATGCTTCATTCACAACTTTTTTGCTCATTACTTACACTATCAGTATCTCTCCATAAACTGTTTGTATCTTTTGGGGGTAGAGTGACTAAATTAATCACTCGACACCCAGGTCAAGCACTGATGAAGAGTCATCTGGACTCGAAATGTTAGCTTGCTCTCTCTCCACAGATGCTGCCTGACCCGCTGTGATTTCCAGCATTTTTTCAATACACTTTTTAACATTTGCTTTTAGTCCACAGTTGCCTGTTACAAACCAAATGTATTATTAAGATTACATACACATCCAATCAGGTTAATCACGTGACTGTGTGATCAGTCCATGCAAAGCTTTTGGTCAATCCATGATCGCATGATATTTAAGGGACCACCGTATCAATTATCCTTGGGCCTTCAAAAATACATTGCATTCAATCACATTTCCATCGTGGAAGCCAACCTCCCATTCATGGACTCCATTTACATGCCTTGTTGCTGCAAAAATGCTGCCAACATCACCAAAGACCTATCCCACCCCGGTAATGCTCTCCTACAGCCTCTTACATCAGATATAAGATACAGAATCTTGAACACACGCACCAACAGGTTCAAGAACAGCTTCTTCCCTGTCACTATTAGACTGATGAATGGACTCTCTAACTTCAAAAAATGCTGATCTTGTTAATGTTAATCTAGCCCCACACAAATCCTGTACGGTGTAACCTGTATACATTACTCTGTCCAAGTTGTATTCGCCCTATAAAAACTGAAAGAACTGCAGATGATGTAAATCAGAAACAAAAACAAAAATTGCTGGAATAGCTCAGCAGATCTATGAAGACAAATCAGAGTTAATGTTTCGGGTCCGATGATCCTTCCTCAGAACAGCTCCAAGGAAGGGTCACCAGACACGAAACATTAATTCTGATTTCTCTTCATAGATGCTGCCAGGCCTACTGAGCTTTTCCAGCAATTTCTGTTTTTGTTTTACTCGCCCAATGATCTGTATGTCCTTGCTTATTATGATCTGCCCGTACTGCTCACAATCAAAGCCTTTCACTGTGCACGTGACAATAAATAAAATCAAATCAAATTTCATACTTAGCTCCTGTGCCATTTATACAGCACTTCCTCATAGGAAGAAGCGTCTTCCATCCACCTTGAACCAAATATCCACGGGAATACAATTAAATCCCATAATGCCTGCATTTTTAAAAGCTCCATTTTGATATATGACATGTGGCTACAATTACTTGGGGTCTCAACAGATGTGGGTCAGACCTTTCCCTTCTATCCCATGATAGATACCAGACTTCGGGCCAGTCTGGAACAGAGGCTCCCATCGGTATTTCTGAAGGATTTTCCAGATCAAGCTGTTTCTATACAAGCAGCTGCATCTGTTTCTGTTTCATAGGATCACACTATCCCTACAGTGTGGAAACAAGCCAGTCAGCCCAACATGTCCACACCGCCCCTCCGAAGAGCATCCCACCCAGACCCATTCCCCCATCCCTGCATTTCCCATGTGTAACCACTGAACCTAAACATCCCTGAGTGCTAGGGGCAATTTAGCGTGGCCAATCCACCTACCCTGCACATCTTTGGACTGTGGGAACAGCAGTGTTTTTCATTATGGCCCATTGTATGCATTTCACAAGACCTTTTGTGTGTAATCTTAACCTTGTTACCTTGGATATAAAGGCTACAATTACTCTAGTTTATAGTTTAACTTTAAACGTCTGATGATGGAAGTTGTTGTTTCAGCTAAAAATCTTCCCCATCCATTTTATATCAATTGAGAACCACTTTCAGCTCTTTTGTACGGCTTCAGCCATGGGCAGCCCTAACATATCCCTCTCACAACCTGCCATTCCACTATTTTTTTCACTCATGGGACTTGAGCTACGCTGGGTAGCCAGCATTTATTGCCTATCACTAGCTGCCCTTGAGAAGGTGGTGACTTGCCTTCTTGAACTGCTATAGTCATTTGACCCACAATGCTCTTAAGGGATGGAATTCCAGGATTTTGACTCAGCAATAATGAAGGAAGAATGATATATTTCCAAGTCAGGATGATGAGTGGCTTGAAGGGGAACTTGCAGGTGGTGGTTTTTCCATGCATCTGCTGCTCTTGTCCTTCTAGATGGAAGTGGTCATGGGTTTGGAAGGGCTGACAAAGATTCTTAAATCTTTGGTGAATTTCTGCAGCACATCTTGTAGATAACACACACTGCTGTTCCTGAGCATCGATAGTGGAGGGAGTGGATGTTTCTGGATGTGGTGCCAATCAAGCTGGCTGCTTTGTCCTGAATGGTGTCAAGCTTCTTGAGTCTTGAGCTGTACTCTCCAGGCAAGTGGAGAGTATTCCATCACAACCCTGACTTGTGCCTTGTAGATGATGGACAGGTTTGGGATTAGTTACTTACCATAGAATTCTTAGCCTCTGACCTGCTCTTCTAGCCGCTGTGTTTATGTGGCGAGCTTGTTGAGATTTTGGTCAATAGTAACACTCAGGATATTGATAGTGGAGTTTCAGTGATGGTAAACTATTGAGTGTCAACCTACTTTTGTGTTAAAGACCTGTAGCGTCATACAGCATGAAAATAGACCTTCGGTCTAACCAGTCCATGTTGGACCGCAAACTAAACTAGCTCCCCTGCCTGCTCCTGGCCCATTTCCCCCCAAATCTTTCCCATTTATGTACTTATCCAAATGTCTATTAAACATTGTAATTGTGCCCACATCCTTGTTCCACATGTGAACTACCTTCTGCGTAAAAACTTTGCTCCTCGTGTCACCTTAAAACTGTGCCCCCTAGTCTTGAAAACCCCCATCCTCGGGAAAAGACACTTACCATTAACCCTATATATACATCTGAAAATTTTATAAACTTCTATAAGGTCACATCTCAACCTCCTACTCTCGAGTGAAAAAAATCCCAGCCTATCCAGCCTTTAAGGTTTCAGTGAAGATTTGTAGCTCAGATTGTGGGTGAGGTTGTTGACTTGCTCACTGAGCTGGCTTATTTTCGTTCAGATGTTTCACCATGCTAGGTAACGTCATCAGTGAGGCCTCCGATGAAGCGATGTTGTTCTACTCCACTTGGAATTTATACTGTCCGGTCTGTTATGGTGAGTAGTATCATTTCTGGTTTTAGAACATAGAACATAGAACATTACAGCGCAGTACAGGCCCTTCGGCCCTTGATGTTGCGCCGACCTGTGAAACCAATCTGAAGCCCATCTAACCTAAACTATTCCATTATCATCCATATGTTTATCCAATGACCATTTAAATGCCCTTAAAGTGGGCGAGTCTACTATTTTTGCAGGCAGGGCATTCCACGCCCTTACTACTCTCTGAGTAAAGAACCTACCTCTGACATCTGTCCTATATCTATCACCCCTCAATTTAAAGCTATATCCCCTCGTGCTAGCCATCACCATCCGAGGAAAAAGGCTCCCACTGTCCACCCTATCTAATCCTCTGATCATCTTGTATGTCTCTATCAAGTCACCTCTTAACCTTCTTCTCTCTAACGAAAACAGCCTCAAAACCCTCAGCCTTTCCTCATAAGACCTTCCCTCCATACCAGGCAACATCCTGGTAAATCTCCTCTGCACCCTTTCCAATGCTTCCACATCCTTCCTATAATGTGGTGACCAGAACTGTACGCAATACTCCAAGTGCGGCCGCACAGAGTTTTGTACAGCTGCAACATGACCTCAGGGCTCCGAAACTCAATCTCTCTACCAATAAAACCTAACATACTGTACGCCTTCTTAACAACGCTATCAACCTGGGTGGCAACTTTCAGTGATCTATGCACATGGACACCGAGATCTTTCTGCTCATCCACACTACCAAGAATCTTACCATTAGCCCAGTACTCTGTATTCCTGTTACTCCTTCCAAAGTGAATCACCTCACACTTTTCCGCATTAAACTCCATTTGCCACCTCTCAGCCCAGCTCTGCAGCTTATCTATGTCCCTCTGTAACCTACAACATCCTTCTGCACCATCCACAACTCCACCGACTTTGGTGTCATCCGCAAATTTACTAACCCATCCTTCTACGCCCTCATCCAGATCATTTATAAAAATGACAAACAGCAGTGGCCCCAAAACAGATCCTTGAGGTACACCACTAGTAACTGTATGGGTTTGTATATGGGGTACACTTCTATATGTTTGTTGATTCTATATGGGTTGAGTACCGTGCCGCTAGGAATTCCATGCGTGTCTATGTTTGGCTTGGGCTACTTGTCCACTCCACACACCCCACCACCCTACCACACCCGGCACTTTTCCCTGCAACTGCAGGAGGTGCACCTATACCTCCCTTCTCACCTCCATCCAAGACCCAAGACAAACTTTCAAAATCCAACCTGTACATCCTCCAAACTAGTCTACTGTATCCATTGCTCCCGATGTGGTCTCCCCTACATCATTGAGACCAAGTGCAGACTCAGTGACCGATTCACAGAGCATCTGCGCTCTGTACACTATAATCAATGACACCTTCCAGTTGCCAACCATTTAACTCCCCCTCCCACTCCCATGTCCATCCTGGGCATCCTCCAGTGCCACAATGACGCCACACGCAAACTGGAGAATCAGCACCTCATATTCCGCCTTGGGAGCCTGAACATAGAATTCACCAGTTTCAAAATCTCCCCACCCCTGGCCTCATCCTATGTCCAGCCCTCCCTCTCATCCTTGACCTGACACAACCTGTCCATCTTCCCTCCCACCTATCTGCCCCACCCTTCACTCTGCCCAATCCCCACTACCCCATACCTGCATCCACTATCACCATCCCATCTACATTCTCCCAGCCCCACCCTTCCTCCCTTTATTTATTTCTCAGCTCCATTCCCCTCCGCACTTCTGATGAAGGGTTCCAACCCGAAACGTTGACTTTCCTGCTCCTCTGATGCTGTCTGACCTGCTGCATTCCTCCAGCTCCACACTGTATTGACTCTGACTCCAGCATCAGCAGTTCCTACTATCTCTGAATGGAATTTGAATGTTGTTGTTCATTGCAAGGGAAATGGAATAGAAAACTAGGGAGGTTTTGCTGTAGCTATACTGAGTGAGACCACATCTGGAGGACTGTGTACAGCTTTGATCTGCTAATTTGAAAAAAAGCTTCAGAGACAGTTCAGAGAAAGTTCACTTGTGTGATTTTTATGATGAAAAGACTTATCTGATGAAGAATGGTTGAACAGGTTAAACTTGTACACATTGGACTTTAGAAGAATATGGCATGATTTTACTGAAACAATAAAGACCTTGAGCGGACTAGATAGAGAGGATACCTACAAAATGTTTTATCGCTGAGGGAGATTACAACTAATGGTTTAAGTAAACGAGGTCTCCCTTTACAAACACAGATGGGAGAAATATTTTTCTCATCGGGTCATTACTGTACAAAATTCCATTCCTGAGATTGCATTGCATATAGATTCATAAATTCATACCATGCAGAAAAGGCCTTTTGGCCCATCGAGTTTGCACCAACATAATGAAACCACTAAAAGTGCACTAATCCCAGTTTCCTGCACTTGTCCCATTTACTTGCATGTTATGATATTTGAAGTACTCATCCAAATAGTTTTTAAAGGTCGTAAGGTTTTTAGCCTCCATTATCTTCCTAGGCAGTTCATTCCAGATGCTCATTATTCACTGGGTGAAAAAAACTTTTTCCCAAATCCCCTCTGAATCTCCTGCCCCTTACCCTAAAACCATGCCCTCTCATGATTGACTTCACAATCAAGGGGAACAGCTGCTTTCTGTTTGCCCTGTCCATGCCCCCCATCATCTTATATACCTCAATCTTGTCCCTTTCAGTCTTCTGTGCTCTAGAGAAAACAATCCAAGTCTATCTAATCTCTCTTTATAGCTCAATTTCTCCATTCTAGGCAAAGTCCTGGTGAACCTCCTCTGAGTATTTTAAAATGTTTCAGAAAAGATGTGGCAGGTATTACTACCTAGAGTAAGTAATTAGTTGGATAACACTGTAGTGTCAGAGTATTGAGAAACAGTTAAAAGAACTTCTTTAATTAAGAAGTGGTTTTCACAAGCCAACAGACTAATAGATCAGTAAATTTAACACCAGAGGCAGGAGAAATAGTGGAATGCTTTCTAAAGGAGAGGATGAAAAAATAACTAAGAAAATTAAATAAAGTAATGAAGTCAGCATGGTTTTTGAAACGTAAGATCTTATTTGAACAAGGTAACCATGGTAAAGTAACAGATGTAATTTACATGGATTCCCAAAAGGACTTTGACAAAACGCTGCAGAATACATTGATGAATCTCATGAGAAAATGAGAAATCAAGTGGCAAAGAAATTGCTACAGCACAAATAGAAAGTACTTGAAATACTCAGCTTAGTGAACTTTTATTAGTATTGGGAAAAAGTTAGAAATATAATAGCTTCCAGTCAAGAGAGAAACTCAATAGTCCTCCTTTCTAAAATAGGCTGTTTGAGGAAATCATCCTGAATGCAACAGAAATGTACATAAGGTGCAATTCATTTTGAGACAGCATGTTGAGAAGTGAAGGAAAACTGTTCTATCTCCTTGTAATAAGAACTGTCGTCTTTCAGGTGACAGCAACAATTTGTTGGTAGCATTCGTTCATAAAGCTCTCTCCTGCCTGTCATGTTGAATGTTTGTACTTGATGATTTTTCTGTGGGGGAATTGGAAAGCAATGCTGCTATCAAGGCAGAAAGGCCTTCTGCCTATCACACAAATGAATAACATGGTACATGAATTTCAGCACTGGTGCGATGCTAGACACATAGGTGTACATCACAAAGATTGGATGGTCATATCAAACATGATATTCCTTCAGTTGTTCATAACAAGGAAAACCACACGCATCCAGTGCATGCTTGCAAAATGCAAAATCAGTGTCCACCATTAGATGTGTAATTGGACAATATTTGCTGAATAATCTTGAGTGTGCAAATGAATTACACAGACAACTGGTTGAGTATTGTCAGTCAGAATCAGTGTGGCGCACCTACAATTCTGAAAGCTACATATCATAGAATCCCTACAGCATGGAAACAGGCCATTCGGCCCAACAAGTTCCAGCACCCCTCTGAAGAGCATTTCCACCCAGACCCACTCCCCATGTCTAACCCACGTGAGCTAAACACTCCTGGGCACAACAGGCAATTTAGCACATCCAATTCACCTACAATGCACATTTTTGGACTGTGGGAGGAAACCCACACAGACTCAGGGAGAACGTGCAAACTCCACATAGACAATCACCCAAGGCTGGAATCAAACCAGGGTCCCTGGCACTGTGAAGCAGCGGTGCTAACCACTGAGCCACTGTGCTGACCTTGTTATTAACAGACCAAATTTACATACATACATTTATCTATGTCACTCAACAAAATAGGGGACAATTATTCTTTGGTTCATTTCACAGGGCAGCACATTGACCAATCAGAATCAACCTACCAGGTTCAAAACTTAAATAAAGTGTGACAGTTAACTGTCAGCCATTTTTGAACTGGTTCATTCTCTATGGCAACAACTCCATTTAACAGTCCTCTTTGCCAACCAATCAGCACTTTCCTCTCATTGTTGTTCTCCTTGTTGTTCTGCAACTTTACACGTTGTCCTGAGATGAAAGATGAAAAGCTTTCACTAAATCTGTCTTTTTTCATTAATTATCAAATCAAAAATTTGATCCCTTCTTTAATGGCTTAATGTGTCCTGATTTGGGAATTGACACTTAGTCAACCAAAGAGTTAAACACACAATGCTGGATGATGCCCTACTGAGTGGCTCAACTAACTGATATTCTTCAACTGCTATTGGACTTATTTCACAGGTGAATTGTTTCCCATATACATGTTGATGGACATTTTTGATGCCACAATGCTAGGCCCTATGTCTCTCAATTTGTGAAATAGATCTTTTTCTCTGTATCTATAAGGGTTCTCAGCACATATCTTACAGGTCTGTCTGACCCATTATCCATTCTGTGGGATAAAACTGCCCCAACACCATACAGGGATACTTCACATGTTAGTATTATCTTTTTGGTAGGGTTGACATGGCCCAGTAAATGAGTGCAACACCTTCGCATCCTGGCTAAAATGCCCCTTATTGTGGTGCTTTTCAAACCCATTTCTGATGTTTCTTTGGTAATATATGTAATGGATGTAACACCATTGATTGGTTCAGGATGTATCGCCCATAATAATTAACCATCCCCAGAATAGATGTAAGTTCAGAGATATTCCTGGGAGCCAGTGCCTCCTTGATTGTTTTCACTTTGTCCTCCATGGGATGCAGCTTCTGCGCATCTTCCTGATAACCCAAGTTGACCACTTCACTGGCCTAGACTTCTTCTCTTGAGGCACACTGCTGTTTCCTGGAATCTCCTCAATATTTCTTTCAGCCAGGTTGATGACACTGTGGCTGGCTCTGCTGCACAAGAGGGCAGAAAGAGAGGCAGAGCTACAGCGATATTCAACTGTAATGGGAATAGATAGATGTTTCTGCAGCTGCAAACGAGAGTGCAGGATGGTATGTTGCCTCCCTGGTGCAAGGGTCAAAGATGTCTCGGAGCGGTTGCAGGACATTATGGAGGATGAGAGTGAACAACCAGCTGTTGTGGTGCATGTAGGCACCAACGATGTAGGTAAAAAAATAGGAGAGGTCTTACAAGCTGAATTTGGGCAGTTAGGAGTTGAAATAAAAGTTAGGACCTCAAACGTGGTAATCTTGAGATAGCTACCAGTGCCACATGGTGGTCAGAGTTGGAATAGCAGGATAGTGAAGATGAATACATGACTTGAGGGGTGGTGCAAGAGGGAGGATTCAAACTCCTGGGACATTCTGCGGGAGGTGGGTCCAGTACAAACCAGACAGTCTGCACCCGGCAGGACTGAAACTAATGTCCTTGGGGAGCATTTGCCAGTGCTGTGGGGAGGGTTTAAACTAATATGGCAAGGGGATGGGAACGAATGCAGGAAGTTGGAGGTAAGTAAAGTGGGGACAAAAACAAAAAGGTAGTAAGGGGAAAAGTGAAAGTGGAAGTCAGAGAATGCACAGACAAAAATCAAGAACGGGCACATTACATCATAATTCTAAAAGGACAATTAAAAAAGAGCCTGAAGGCAATGTGTCTCAATGCGAGAAGCATTTGCAGTAAGGTAGCTGAATTAACTGCGCAAACAATTATTAATGGATATGATGTAATTGAGATCCCAGAGACTTGGCTCCAGGATGAACAAGGATGGGAACTCAACATCCAGGGGTATTCAATTTTCAGGAAAGATAGATGGGAAGGAAAGGAGGTAGAGTAGCATTGCTGGTTAAGGAGGAGATTAATGAAACAGTAAGTGAGGACATTAGCCTGGACGATGTGGAATCTGTATGGGTGGAGCTGCAGAACGCTAAATGGAAAAAAAACATTAGTGGAAGTTGTGTACAGACCAATAACTGTAGTTGTGAGGTTGGAGATGGCATCAAACAGGAAATTAGAGATGTGTGCAGTAAAGGTACAGCAGTTATTATGGGTGTCTTCAATCTGCATATTGATTGGATGAACCAAACTGGGAGCAATGCGATGGAGGAGGATTTCCTAAAATGTATGAAGGATGGTTTCCTCGATCATTATGTCAAGGAACCAACTAGAGTGCAGGCAATCCTAGACTGGGTACTGTGTAATGAGAGATGATTAATTACAACCTTATGGTGTACAACCTTCCTTTGAGGAAGAGTGACCATAGATTTCTTCATTAATATGGAGAATTGTACAGTTAAATCTGAGACTAACGTCATGAACTTAAAGAAATCTAACTTTGGTGGTATGAGACATAGGATAAGCTGGCCAAGGATACTTAAGGAGTTGACGGTGGATAGGCAATGGCAGACATATAAACAACTCATAGATCCACTTCAACAATTGTACATCCCTGTCTAGTGCACAAGTACAGCAGAGAAGGTGGCTCAACCATGGCTAAGAAGGGAAATCAGAGGTAGTGTTAAAACCAAAGAGAAGGCATATAATTGGCCAGAAAAAGCAGCAAACCTGAGGACTGGGAGAAATTTTAAATTCAGGAGAGGAGGACAAAGGGTTTAATTTAGAAGGGGAAAATAGAATATGAGAGTAAGCTTGCAGAAAACATAAAAACTGACATCAAAAGCTTCTATAGATATGTGAAGAAAAAAAGACTAGTGAAGACAAATGTGGGTCCCGTACAGTTGGAATCCAGTGAATTCATAATAGGCAACAAAGAGATGGCAGACCAGTTGAACAAATACTTTGGATCTGTCTTCACTGAGGAGGACACGATAACAGTCTGGAAATGCTAGGGGTCAGAGGGTCAAACATGAAGGAAGAACTGAAGGAAATTGTTATTAGTCAGGAAGTAGTATTGGGGAAATTAATGGGAATAAAACTAATAAGTCCCCAGGGTCTGATGCTCTGCATCCCAGAGTACTTAAGGAAGTATTCCTAGAGTGGACAAGGGTGAATCAGTGGATGTTATGTATTTGGACTTTCAAAAGTCTTTTGACAACGTCCCGCACAAGAGATTAATAAGCAAAATTAAAATTCATGGTATCAGAGATAATGTATTGACGTAGATAGAGAACTGGTTGGCAGACAGGAAGCAGAGATTTGAGATTTAAGTGGGTCCTTTCCAGAATGGCAAGTGGATGGGAACCAATGCAGGAAGTTCAAACCCCCTCCCCCCAACAAAAATGAGGACAGGGTCCCCCTGGTCCTCACATACCACTCCACCACCCTCCGCATCCAGTAGATCATCCTTCGCCACTCCTGCCACCTACAATCCGACCGCAGCACCATAGAGATATTTTCTTCCCCACCCCATCTGCCTTTCATAGGGACCGCTCACTCCGCGACTCCCTCATTCGCTCCATACTCCCCACCACGCCCGGCACCTTTCCCTGCAACTGCAGGAGGTGCTATACCTGCCCCTACATCGCCATCCAAGACCACATTTACTACATTGTACTCCATCTGCTAAATTTGTGCCGATTCACTTAACCTACTCTTTACAGACTGTCTGCATCCTTTTCACAAATTATTTTCCCATCTATCTTAGTGCCATCTGCAAATATAGCAATCATACATTTAGCCCCCTCATTTAAATCATTGACACAGATTGTAAGTGGCTGAAGGTCCTGCACTGATCACTATGGTTTTCTACTAGTTACAGTTTGCCTAATCAAAGTCGGGGCAGCAGTGGGAGAAAAGCAAAACAAACCTTCGCTGAATCCAGAGGTAGAACTCCTGGGGTGATGTCAGGATTCAAGAACTAATGCAGGACAAGGGCATTGGCTGCTTAGAAACCAGCGTTAAGGACTGAGAGTGAAGTACCAGGAGGGAGATAAAGAATAAAGTGCTTATTTTTGTGGTTTGTGGTTTGTTAGGATTATATATATATTAAATGTACGTAAGGAGAGAGAAATCTGATTTGTTGAGTGGGGGGTAAGTCTGAATGAATTGTACCTGGTTTATTGCTTTAGTTGGTAAGGAACACAATGGCAGGAGAACTTGGCTCCATAGAATGCTCCTTCTGCAAGATGTGGGAAGTCAGGGACACTTCCAGTGTCTGTGATGACTATGTGACAGGACATGTGTTCAGCTGCAGCTCCTGATTGACCAGATGGAACATCCTTGATGCTGAGGATGTCATGGATAGCATAGTTAGTGAGCTGGTCACACCACCAGAAAGGGCTACACAGACAGAAAAGAGTTGGGTGAACATTGGAAAGACTAGTAAGTGTGAGCAGGCAATGCAGAGGTGACCAAACACGTGGATGAAGGTAGAGCAGTGTTCAGTTACGAGTGGTATACCACAAGGATCTGTCTTGGGTCCTCTTCTTTTTGTGATTTTTGTAAATGATTTGGATGAAGCAGTGGAAGGGTGAATTAGTAAGTTCGTGGACAATACGAAGGTGGGTCGTGTTGTGGACAGTGCGGAGGGCTGTTCTAGGTTACAAAGGGACATTGATAGGATGCAGAGCTGGGCTGAGAAGTGGCAGATGGAGTTTAACCCTGAAAAGTGTGAGGTGATTCATTTTGGAAGGACAAACTTGAATGCAGAATACAGGGTTAACAGAAAGATTCTTGGCAGTGTGCAGGAGCAGAGGGACCTTGGGGTTCATGTTCACAGTTCCCTGAAAGCTGCCACCAAACTGGATAGAGTTGTTAAGAAGGTGTATGGTGTGTTAGCTTTCATTAATAGAGGATCGAGTTCAAGAGCCTTGAAGTTATGCTCCATCTGTACAAAAGCCTGGTTCGGCCACATCTGGAGTATTGTGTCCAGTTCTGATCACCTCATTACAGGAAAGATATGGAAGCATTGGAAAAGGTGCAGAGGAGATTTACCAGGATGTTGCTTGGAATGGAGGGAAGGTCTTATGAGGAAAGGTTGAGAGAGCTAGGGCTTTTCTCTTTAGAACGACAAAGGATGAGAGGTGACTTGATAGAGGTGTACAAAATGATCAGAGGTATAGATAGAGTAGACAGCTAGAGACTTTTTCCTAGGTGGAGGTAGCTACTACGAGGGGGCGTAGTTTTAAAGTGAGTGGAGGTAGATACAGGGGAGACGTCAGAGGTAGGTTCTTCACTCAGAGAGTGGTAGGGGCATGGAATGCATTGCCGGAGAGGGTAGTGGAGTCGGCCTCATTAGGGGCATTTAGGCGGCTACTAGAAAGGCATATGGATGATAGTATAAGGTAGCGATGGAGGTTAGATAGACCTTAGGATTAGGGTAAAAGTTCAGCACAACATCGTGGGCCGAAGGGCCTGTACTGTGCTGTACTGTTCTATGTTCTATGTTCTAATGCAGGAGACCCCTGTGGCTATTCCTCTCTCAGACAGATATACTGTTTTGGATATTGCTGGAGTGATGGCCTGTCAGGGAAAAGCAAGAGCAGCAGCTAGGTTTGTGACACCACGGTTGACTCTGCTGCACTGCAGGGCACGAAAAAGACTGGAGAGCTTTAGTAATGGGGGACTCAATTGGAAGGGGAATGAACAGGCAGTCTGTGGCAGCATAAAAGACTTTCAAATTATATGTTACATCCCTGGTATCAGGGTCAGGGGTGGCTCAGAGAGGCTGAAGGACATTCTGAAGGGGGTGGGCGAACAGCCAGCAGTAATGGTACATATTGGTACCAACGACATGGGTAAAAAAACAAGTGAGGTCCAGTAATAGGAATTTAGAGATTTAGGTAGTAGATTAAAGACGAGTGCTAAGGTTGCAATTTCTAGATTACTTCCAATGCCATGTGCTATTGAATATAGAAATAAGAAGATAGGTCAGATGAACACTTGGCTCGAGGGCTAGTGTATGAGGAAGGGCTTTAGATTTTTTGGATCACTGGGACAATATCTGGGGTAGTTGGGATGTATACAAGCTGGATGGGTTGCACCTGAACCGAATGGGTCCAGTATCCTTGCTTGGGAGGTTTCCTCATGCTGCTGGGGAGGTTTTAAACTGATTTGGTGGGAGGGTTGGACACAGCATCGATGTAAAATAGGGAGCAACGTTCAGTCAAACATAAAGGGAAGACTAAGACATTCCAGCACGTGGAGAAGACATGGGCAGGATAAGACAGATGGGAGATCTAAAAAGCTAAATTGTATCTATTTTAATGCAAGGAGCCTGACTGGATGAACTTAGAGCATTTTATCAGCGCATGGGAACATGATATTGCTGCAGTTACTGAGACATGGTTAAAGGAAGGCAGGACTGGCAGCCCAACATCCCAGGGTATAGAAGTTTCAGGCATGATGGGGGTGATGTAAGAAAAGTGGGGGCATTGCATTATTGAAAAAGGCCACTGTCACTGTAGCAATGAGGGATGATATCTTAGAAGGTTCCTTAAATGAAGAGAAACAAAAAAAGGGTGATCACTTTTCTGGGATTACACAACAGGCTTCTTAAATTCAGAGGGAAATACAAGAGCAGATATGTAGACAAATCAGAGAGAGGTGTAAGAGAATTAGGTTTATAGTAGTGGGGGATTTCAACTTTTCTGACATTAACTGAGATCATCTCACTGTGAAAGGAATAGATCAGTTGGAGTTTCTAAAGTGCACTCAGGAGAGATTTATGTTGGTGAAGAAATTAGCATATTCGAGAAAAGTCAGTGTCAAAAAGGCAAAAAGACTATGTGACAGACAGAACATTAAAAGGAAGTGTCAACTCAAAGTGTTCAAACCCCCCCTAGTTCTTAGTAACTGCTATCTTAGTAAATCCTCATCACACTTTTGCCCAAATCAGTAAAATAAGTGCATGTTAGCTCAACATTAACAGAAGAATAAAGCCTGCAGCTCAGGAAGATGATGAGATTTCTGGAGAACGTTAAGCTTTGGACCATGAGATCACTGTTATCTGTTGTGTTGGCTTGTTTGTCTCTCTCTATAAATATCCTGTAACTCTGCATTGCTGCAGAGTCTTCAGTATCTAACCTTTGTTAGCTCTCCGTGATATCACAAATAAAAAGTTCCCTTTACCTCAAAGTCTGACAGCTGCAGTTCGGTTATTCGTGTATTAGAAGAAATTCTCTAACAATGTACTCGTACTAAGATAATCCCACTAAAGATGAGGCAGTGCCAGTCAAATGGTTGAAGTGTCAATGGGCAAACAGTTTGGGGATAGTGACCCTAACGCCATTAGGTTCGAAATTATTATGGGTAGGGGTAAGGATAGTTTAGTTAAGTATCTAAATTGGGGAAAGGCTATATTTAATTTAACTAGGTAGGATATGGCAAATGTCGACTGGGAGCAGCGACTTTGCAGGTAAGTTTGCATTTGGAAAGTTGGAGTCTTTTACAAGTAATATAGTAAGAATTCAGGGCCAGCATGTTCTTCTAAGAGTGTAGGGCAAGGGCAGCAATTCCAAGGAACTCTGGATGTGAAGGGATATGGAAAGTATGATAAAGAAGTAAGCATTGGCCAGATACAGAATATTAAAAACAGAGGAGGCCCTTCAAGTGTATAGAGTGTGTAGGGGTGCTCAAAAATATTAGGAAGCCAAAGGTAGGCCATGAAATAACTTCAGCAGATTGGATTAAGCAAATCTCCAAGGCACTTTAGAAGTAAATATAGATTAAGAGGATTACCAGGTAATGAGTGGGGCTGATGCAAGACCAGAGGATAATCTGTGTGTTGAGCCAAAGTAAATGGGTAAGGCCTTAACTGAATATTTCTCATCTGTATCCACAAAGGGGAAAAACATTGTAGCTGGAGATTTCAGTTGGTATGGTGAGATTCTAGAGCATGTCAAGATTAATAAGTGGAAAAGGTTTTAGATGTATTAACATGCATAAAGCTGATGAGATGAATCCCAGGCTGCTGTGGGAGGCTAGGGAGGAAATTGCTGGGGCTCTGGCAGAGATATTTGATACCTCACTGGCCACAGGTGAAGTGCCAGATGACTAGTGGATTATTAATGTGGTTCCTTTGTTCAAGTAGAGCAGCAGGGATACACCAGGTAATTACACACCAGTTAGTCTGACGTCCATGTTTGGGAAATTATTGGAACAATTCTGAGGGACAGAATTAGTCAACATTTGGAAAGGCAGAGTTTGATCAGGGATGGTCAGCACGGATTTGTTGGACGGAGTTCCTGTCTGACTAATTTTAAAAAAGTTTTTTGAAAAGTTAGCTAAATGTAAGATTTGTGCATTTAATGTGGTTTTTATGGACTTCAGTAAAGCCTCTGACAAGATCCCACAGGAAGGCTGATCTAAAAGGTAAGAGCCCATGAGATCCAAGGCAAGTTGGCAAATTGGATCCAAAATTGGCTTGCAAACAGGAGGCAAAGATTTCACGATGGTGGCTGAGTTAGCGTCTTGAACTGGCGCTCATTCGCTCTGTGTATTTCTTTTCTTTTTTCTTCTTTTTTTTCTTTCTATTTACATCTCATCCTTGGATGACATTGAGTTGAGGCCCAGCATGGACTCAATTTGAAGCCAGTCAAGATGGCAGCAGAGTAGCAGGATAGATGCGGGCTCCATAGCTTAGGAGCCCAAGATTCATCTATTCTGTGCGCTTTTATCTTTTTGCTTTCTCTGCCTTTTTGTTCATTTTAACCTTACTTTCTTTATTTGGAGAGCTTGGACGGCAACAAGGTAACCAATGGCTGTGGCGGCATGTTTGTTCTCCCCGCAGATACAGGCAAGTTTGGGCCCAGTGCTCGGTGTGGGACCTGGCAGCTATAATGGTGGCTGCATTGCCAAGGTCAGCCCACAGCATCGCCAGTCAAGACAAAGTAGCACTGAAGAATGGTGACATGGTCCTGCGGCAGCAGTGCAGTGAAGGGACTCAAGGCAGGCTGACTGCTTCATGCTGATGATGGGTTCAGTGACGGGGAGTCCAGATCCAGGCCCATGGCTAATACGAAGGACTGTAGTGCTGAACTTTTGACTTTATTTCTTTACTTTTCTACTTTTTACCTAAAATGTACCTTTGTACCTAAAATGATGCCAGAGAATGGCAACTTTTTACACTTTTCATTGTACTCCTGTATGCCTGTACTTGAGTACATATGACAAAGAAACCTGGTTTTAATGGTGGAGGGTTGTTTTTGTAATTGGAAGCCTGTGAGCAGTGGTGTACCACAGGAATCAGTGCTGGGAAACTTGTTGTTTATTCACAACTTCGATGTGAATGTAGAAGGTATAATTAGTAAATTTGCAGATGATACAAAAATTGGTAATGGTGTTGATAGTGAGGAGGATGGTCTCAGACTACAGTCTGATATTGATCAGCTGGTAAATTGGGCAGAGAAATGGCAGATGGAATTTAATCCTGATAAGTATGAGGTGATACATTTTGGGAGGTCTCATAAGGGAAGGCGATACACAATGAATGGTAGGTCCCTGGCGTGTATTGAGGAACAAAGGGACCTTAATGTGCAAGTCCATAGATCACTGAAAATGTCAGCACAGGTAGACAGGGTGGGGAAGAAGACATATGGAATGATTGTTTTCATTAGCCAGAGTGAAAAATAGAGGAATGAGGAAGTCTTGTTACAACTTTATAAAATACGGGTTAGGCCAGAGTTGGAATACTGTGTGCTGTTCTGTTCACCACAGTATTGGAAAGATGTAATTGCACTGGCGAGGGTATATATGAGACTCACCAGGATGTTGTCTGGGATGGAATGTCTAAGTTATGAAGAGAGACTAGATAAGAGAAATATTCTCTATTCTCTATTCTAGAGAAAATGGGCCTAGTTTGTATTATCTCTCCTCACAACCTTACCCCTGAAGTTCAGATTATATTCTCTCCGAGGCCAATAATGTTTCCTTCCTAAGGTCTGATCCCCGGATCCACTCACAGTATTCCAATGGGGTCTCATCAGGGTTTTGTATGACTGCAGCATAACTTCTGCATCCTTGTACTCTAGTCCTCTAGATGTAAAAGCGAGCATTTCTTGATGATTTTCTGCACCTGTTTATGACATTTTAAAGATCTATGCACCTGAACTTTGGACATCCACTGTACTTAACTTTATACCAACTAGAAAGTGCCCTGATCTATCCTTTTTCTGTTCAAAATAGACAACCTCTCACTCACTTACATCGAACTCCATCTACTGCAGCTTTGCTCATTCACTTAGTCTATCATAGCTCTGTAATTTTACGTTTTTAGTCCACACTGCTATCAATGCTATCAAGGCCATCTAACTTTGCGTCATCAGCAAATTTGGATGCATGACTCTCTACGTGATTATCCAAGTTGTTAATAAATAATGGGAATAATTGAGGCTGTAACACAGATCCTTGTGGGACATCTGGTCACATTCTGCCAATTTGAAAACCAATCCATTATCCTTACTTTCTGTCAACTACCACTCAATCAATGTCGTAAACATGTCAGTAATTTGCCCTCAGTTCCATGGGCTTCTACCTTAGTGAACAGTCTCTCATATGGGACTTTATCAAATACTTTCTGGAAGTCCATTTAAACAACACCTGTCTCTCTGTGATTAACTAAATTGTTTTTCAAGGTAACAAGGTGCAGGGCTGGATGAACACAGCAGGCCAAGCAGCATCATAGGAGCAGAGAGGCTGACGTTTCGGGCCTAGACCCTTCATCAGAAAAGGGGGAGGGGAAGGGGGTTCCGAAATAAATAGGGAGAGAGTGGGAGGCGGATAGAAGAGGGATAGAGGAGAGGATAGGTGGAGAGGAAACAAACAGGTCGAAGAGGCGGGGATGGAGCCAGTAAAGGTGAGTGTAGGTAGGGAGTTAGGAAGGGGATAGGTCAGTCCAGGGAGGACGGACAGGTCAAGGGGGCGGGATGAGGTTGGTCGGTAGGAGATGGAGGTGCGGCTTGAGGTGGGAGGAGGGGATAGGTGGGAGGAAGAACAGGTTAGGGAGGCAGGGACGAGTTGGACTGGTTTTGGGATGCGGTGGGGGGAGGGGAAATTTTGAAACTTGTGAAATCCACATTGATACCATTGGGCTGCAGGGTTCCCAAGCGGAATATGAGTTGCTGTTCCTGCAACCTTCGGGTGGCATCGTTGTGGCACTGCAGGAGGCCCAGGATGGACATGTCGTCTGAGGAATGGGAGGGGGAGTTGAAATGGTTCGCGACTGGGAGGTGCAGTTGTTTGTTGCGAACCGAGCGTAGGTGTTCTGCAAAGCGGTCCCCGAGTCTCCGCTTGGTTTCCCCGATGTAGAGGAAGCCACACCGGGTACAGCGGATGCAGTATACCACATTGGCAGATGTGCAGGTGAACATCTGCTTGATGTGGAAAGTCTTCTTGGGGCCTGGGATGGGGTTGAGGGAGGAGGTATGGGGGCAGGTGTAGCACTTCCTGCGGTTGCAGGGAAAAGTGCCGGGTGTGGTGGAGCTGGAGGGGAGTGTGGAGCGGACAAGGGAGTCACGGAGAGAGTGGTCCCTCCGGAAAGCAGATAAGGGTGGGGAGGGAAAGATGTCTTTGGTGGTGGGGTCGGATTGCAGATGGCGGAAGTGTCGGAGGATGATGCGTTGGATCCGGAGGTTGGTTGGGTGGTACGTGAGGACAAGGGGGAATGTTTATTCCCATCTTCCTGCCTTTTTAGTTTCAAGTCTGCCCAGCCACGCTCCCAAATACTCCCCTCAGGCATTTGTCGTGGTCCTGCCTAGGTGTAACTAGTCTAGCTTGTACTGATCGCAGCATTCCCCTTACACCATTTCTCCAGCCATGTACATATCCTGCTACTTCTACTGGAGGCAATGACCTTGTAGTATTTTCACTGGAATATTAATCCAGAGACCCAGTTAGTGTTTTGGAGATCTGGGTTTGAATCCAGCCACAGTAGATAGATTCTTAATTCAAATTGCACTAATAGTGACCCTGAATCATTGTCAATTGTCGAAAAAGTGCCATCTGGTCCACTAATGTCCTTGGGGAAGGAAATTACCATCTTCACCTGGTCTGGACTACATGTGACTCCAGACCCACAGCAATGTGGTTAACTCTTAACTGCTCTCTGGGGAATTAGGGATGGGCCAGTAATGCCCACATCCCATGCATGAATTTAAAAAAAAAAAAACTGCCTTGCTCTGGTAACAATTCTGAAATCATGACATTTTGAGGTTCAACCTTTCAACTTTGTTCCTAACTCCCTATTTTCCTTTTCTTTTTTTTTTTGAAAAAAACCAATATTGTTGGTTCCGATGTATGCCACAGGCTGTTCACGTTCCCACTTCAGAATGTCTGGCAGCTGCTCTGAGGCATCCTTGACCTGCTAGGCAGCATATAATTATGGAATCTTGTTTGCCACCACAGAAATGTCTATCTGTTCCTCTTACAATTAGATCCTATATTACTATTTTTTTCTTTCCCATGCAACAGAGCCAACCATGGTAAACATATTTGGGTATTTCTACTTTGCTATATGTTCCTCCAACATATTCCAATTCATTGTGCCTGTTTCGTAGGGGTTTGGCCACAGGTCACTGCCCACCCAGTCCTCTTCCTTGCCTTGGTGGTTATCCATTTCCTTCCTGCCTGTGGCATTTTAACCTGTGGTGTGACCACCTTTTTTGTCATATTGTCCATGATACACTCAGCTTACCAGATGCTCCACAGCTGCCGCTGCAGCTCTGGAACATCTGGAGACACTGGAGGACGATCTAGCCCCTTACTTTACCACTATCCCACTTGATGTGTGTAATTAAATTCCTCCTTTTGCATGATGATTATACCTCTGATTTCCTTGTTGCTGTATTTGTTCCTGTACATCCTTCCCATTAGCTGGTTGTCTACATACTACACAAAGCAATGTATTTGCAAATGTCTTGATCCTTAGCTGTAGCCACATAGATTCTGCCCTTGAACCCTCTGCTACATCATCATTTTCTCTGCTATCACAATGTTCTCCTTAACTAAAAACTCAAGAAAAAAACAAACTTCCTTTTTTGCAAAAAGGAATATTTAACACTCCGATCTGCCCTCTTAAACCAATTCTCCATTATTGCCTTGTGGATTATGAAGCTGTAGCAATCTGCACCTGTAACACCCCAGTTTTACTATGCTGCAAATATTCACATAAGTACCATGTAATCCTGATTTAGATTTCATTACTTTTCCCCCTTAGCCTGAGTCCACCCAACTATTTTCTTTATTTTAGTGCCATTTACCTCTCCCAGCAATTTTTTGCATCCGAACATAACTATCTATTATTCACTCCTTGTTCCCACACCTCTACGGAGATCATTGGAACCCCTCTTAAACAGCGCAAGCAAAACACCCCACAAGGAACACAGTCCCGGCTCTGTTAGGATGCAAACTGACCGACTTGTACAAGTGCTATCTCCCCCAGGGATCAAGCATACTCCCTCCTCCACCATCTGCTTTGTCTTCCTGTTTCTGAACTTCCTGCACAAGTGAGCAATCTGGAGATTTACTACTTTTGAGGTCTGCTTACTAATTTACTACCAAGTTTCCTAGATTCCAATTAGAGGACCACATCTGTTTGTTTCTGAAATGGGACAAAGGGAGGGATGGAGTAAGCTGGAAGTGGATGGAAAAGACATTAGTGGCGATGCAGGAGCAGGGAAGTGTCATCAGTGAGTAAGTAGGAAGCACAAAAGGCAGGAAGAATTGTTGTTATAGAGGATGAAGTTGTTGAGTGGTACTGCTGCTGTGTAGTCCATGCGACTTGGTTAAGGCATGTGCAGTAGAAGAGTTTGAGTAGTGCTGTGTGAGGAGGTAATATTGATACAATGGTAGTAAATGCAGAGTGCAGATGCTTATTGACCTCCTTCCTGGAGTGTTGGGCACTTCCTTTTTTATGTGAATGCTATGGGGCAAAACTGGGCATTTGAATTATGTCACAGATCAGCTATGATATTACAGAATATTGGATTTTAAGAAATTGTTTGATAATGCAGATCATTCTCCCCTTTGGTTAGGGTGGCACAGTGACTCAGTGGTTAGCACTGCTGTCTCACAGCGCCAGGTTCGATTCTACCCTTTGGTGACTGTGCGGAGTTTGCACATTCTCCCTGTGTCTGCATGGGTTTCCTCCGGGTGCTCCAGTTTCCTCCCACAGTCTAAAGATGTGCAGGCCAGCTGGATTGGCCATGCTAAATTGCTCAATGTTCAGGGATGTGTAGATTAGGTAAGTTTTTATAGGGGGATGAGTCTGGGTGGGATGCTCCGAGGGTCGGTGTGGACTTGTTGGGCCAAAGGGCCTGCTTTCACACTAGGGATTCTGTGAAGCAAGATTTAGGAATTGTAACATACTGAATAGAAGCTCAGAACTGAGTTTAGTTTTTACCATTTTTGTTCACAGATCAAATCATGATCACTGAATACCTGACAACTTGTGACGATTACCAACTGTTTCAGTCGACGAAATTTTACCAGGACAAACTGCAACAATCAATTGAAGAAAGGTTAGAGGGACTCAGTCTCATCTTAACAGACAAGATCCATTTCAAGCCAGAAGAAAACTAAGTGTTAGTGTCAGAGAATGATATGAGGTTATTCTAACATTACAGATCTGGCACAATTAGGAACAAAAAAGTTTTGAGTCGTGAAAGACTAATCTGTGAATCTGCATTCTTAGACAGGCTGTTCCAGTTCACTAAAACACTGGCATCCACTGTGCAAACTGGCCCAGCTATGTCCTCTCTCAGAAAACAAGACAAATGTACCTGTCAAATGAGCACTTACTCTGCTTGTTCTTAGTTATCAGCCAAGTGACGGCACATGTTGTGAACAGAGCTTAAAAGTGGCTCTGACTCAACAATAACTTGTTCACCTGATATTTAGTTTAAATTCTGCTAGAAGCACTTAACTTTGAACTTATTGAAGTCTTGTTCCATTGATGGAACAACAAACTGAAGTCTAGAGATGATATGGCAGAGAGGCTGTGTTTGACAGACTGTGACATGAAGCAGCTTGAGTAAAACGGAACTGATGGAATATTTCCTCTCAGCTGTCTGCGCAGACACTTGGAGGGTCCATGCATTCCAGTCAGCGTGCAGATACAATGACTTTATTCCGGAAGCCATTGCCACCCACAGACATTGGAGGCCTGTGCTGCAGCAGGAAAAATGAGATGGAATGTCAGTTAGTCATTGTTGGCATAAAGGAAGTTGATTTTGGTGTTATTTATCATAGAATCCCGATAGTGAGGAAACAGGCCCTTCAGCCCAACAAATCCACACTGACCCTTAGAGCACCCCACCCAGACCATCCCCCTTTAACCCCCCTAATCTACAAATCCCTGAACACTGAGCAATTTGGCATTGCCAATCCACCTAGCCTGCACATGTTTGGACTGTGGGAGGAAACGGGAGCACCCGGAGGACACCCACGCAGACCCAGGGAGAAAGTCACCCGAGGGTGGAATCGAACCTGGGTCCCTGGCACTGTGAGGTAGCAGTGCTAACCATTGAGCCACCATGCCACTGATCACTGTCCCAAGACTCTCTGCAGGAATTCCTCAAGGTGATAAACTCTGTTCAAACTCCTTTCGCTGCTTCATGAACATCCCTCCATTGGAAAGTAGGAATGTAGATATTTGGTCATGATTGCAGTGTTCAACTCAATTTGCAACTCCATGTCTCTCAAACTTGATGGAGGCTTTTTGAGTCAGTTACCAAGAAGCTTGATAAGGGTAGAGCCTAGACATTGCTTATTTGGACTTCAGTAATCAGTAAAATTACATAGTATCATTGATAGCCACAGGTGAGGTGCCGGAAGACTGGAGGCTGGCTAATGT
>NC_063351.1:160126-205881 GCF_021869965.1 Rhincodon typus
AATTCTGAAACCATTGTTACAAAATAAAATTTACAGGATTTGAGAACATTTGCTAATAATGATATCTTGGATTTCTTTTCAATGGAAAGCAAGTTGGCATCAATTGAATATATTTTAAGCAAAACAGAACAGTGTTCATTAGGGAAATCATGGAACTGTATTTAACAATTATTGTGATGTAACCCAGTCTGTTTGTTTCAAAGATAACCTAATTGTCTCTCTAGGGTTTACAGCTGCTTTAATAAGAAATCCTTTGAACATTACAAAGTTTTAGAGAGTAATCGGAAACACTCTAGGTTGCGACCAAAGAGGAGACCAAAAGTACAGATTCAAAATGCATGGACAAGTAACAGGCTTAGTGTATGCAATTTATTATCCTGTGCTGGCAGTTATTGGTGTTCCAGGTAAGATCTTGTCATAAATTAAACATTTTGAAGAATTCATGGCATTGTTTGAATTGTATCCCTCTGGCTCCAGAAAATTCCTTGTGCTTAATTCCCCCTGCTTTGATACCAGCAATTCAACCTGCACTGTCAAGTTTCTGTTATTTGTCTGATGTGATGCTGCATAAATGTTAAAGAAGTGCATTCCCTCCCAGCAGAAATAATAGAATGCAGTTTTTGTCACTCACAACAAATTTGAAGTAGTGATTTTATATGGATACACAGTATTACCATAGGGTGACTCATATTCCTGAGTGTCGTGTTTCAGTATATATGGGCAAAGGTCTAGCTTGGTCTGATAAATGGTAAGTAATATTTATATCAGTCAATGACTGTCTCCAACAAGAAATGATATAACCTTGACATTGCCTGTGTTGAATTGCTTGAGTTGTTTTCTTTAGAGCAGAGCCTGAAAAGAGACCTGATGGCACTGTATAAGATTAATAGTGGCATGGACATAATGGATAGAAAGAAGCTGTTCCCCTTCATTGAAGGGTCAATAACAAGCAGGCATAATTTTAAGGTGAAGGTTTGGAGGAGATTTAAGAAATATATTTTTCACCCAGAGGGTGGTAGGTATCTGGCATTTACTGCCCGGGAGGGTAGTTGAGACAGGAACACTCATGACATTTAAAAAAGACATGGATGAACACTTGAAATGTCATATGGGCCAAGTGCTAGAAAGTGGAATGAGTGTAAATAGGTCACACAGACACAGTGGGCTGAAGGGGCTCTTCTGTGCTGTATCACTTTCAGTGCAGCACTGAGATTTCATACTATTATCAGTGTTTCTCAACAGTAGACAATATACCAATGTTTAGCTGTGTTTCCTATTAAGAATGTGTTCCTTAAAAATCAATGTTAACAATTTGTCTGCCTTTTGACAGTGACAAAATAATGAAAAACATACATTTCTTCTACTTTTGCTGAGTAAACTTAAAATTGCTTCTATGTTTGCCAGGAAACCTGGTGACAATTCTGATCCTATCTCGTGGCAAGTGTGGTCTCTCTAAATGTATCACACTGTACCTAGTGGGGATGGCAGTCACAGATCTCTTGGTGCTTATCACAGCGGTGGTATTAAACAGGATCAGTGTAATTTATTTTCCAGTTCTTTTCCTCTCCACAACTCCAGTCTGTAGTCTTAAAATCACTGTGATCTACATAGTCAGAGATTGTTCAGTCTGGTTAACAGTTGTTTTTACTATTGATCGATTTATAGCTATTTGTTGCCAGAATTTCAAAGCAAAATACTGCACAAAGAAAATGGCAACTGTTGTTATTGGAATAGTCTGTACTGTGAGCTGTGTGAAAAACTTTCCGTGGTACTTTGTATATGAGCCATTGTATCTAGTTAATGGTGTCCCATGGTACTGCAACATTAAGTTAAGCTTTTACACTGAACTTGCATGGACAGCATTTGACTGGGTGGACCGGATTTTAAACCCCTGTTCCCCATTCCTTATAATGTTGATCCTCAATTTCCTGACTGTCAGAAACATTGTATTGGCCAATAAAGCCCGCAAGAGACTCCGGCTGCAGACCATCAGAGAGAATCAGATTGACCCAGAGATGGAGAGCCGGAGAAAATCGATCATTTTGCTCTTCACCATCTCAGGCAGTTTCCTACTTTTATGGATGACATATGTTATAAATTTCTTATATGTGCGATTTACAAACAGTAATTATTCAACAGGCTCCACCGGCAATAACCCAAGGTTCATTCTGCAGGAAGGTGGGAACATGTTACAGCTCCTCAGCTGTTGCACAAACACCTGCATTTATGCAGCAACACAGAGCAAATTCAGAGAAGAATTCAAAAATGCCTTAAAATATCCCCTGAAATGGATTATCAAGATATTTAAATTATGAAATCAATAAATTATTTTGCATATTTTGAGCTTGCTGTTTGCTGGTTATTACTTACTATCTAAATCTCACAATGGCTTGTTTTGCTACCAGGATTTCACTTCCATTCCTCTAAGATTCTGAAACTAACATTCTGCAATAGACCTGATGTGCACATTATCTATGAGAAGAATACATGAAACTTTATTTCATTGTATTTTACAGGGTCATTAATAAACATTCTCAGTTTGAAATTCCCTGATCGCTCTCTGAAATGCACAGTTAAACCTGATACACCTGATTTTAAGTTATATTTTAAACTGAGAATGGAGGATTTGCCTTAAAACTAATTTTACTTTCATACCAAGGCCCTATTGCAAGTAATATGTTATACAGCTACTTCTAGACTTCAAATACTAATCTTATTATTAAACATGTCATGAAAAATATTCCTGCTTTAGGCAGAGCCATCAATTGGGTGACACGGTGGCACAGTGGTTAGCACTGCTGCCTCACAGCGCTAGGGACCTGGGTTCAATTCCAGCCTCGGGCGACTGTCTGTGTGGAGTTTGCACATTCTCCCTGTGTCTGCGTGGGTTTTCTCTGGGCGCTCCGGTTTCTTCCCACAGTCCAAAGATGTGCAGGTTAGGCGGATTGGCCATACTAAATTGCCTGTAGTGTTCAGGGAGGTAGAGCGTCTATATTAGGTTGGTCATGGGGGATGGATCTGGGTGGGATGCTTTGAGGTTCGGTGTGGGCTTGTTGGGCCGAAGGGCCTGTTTCCACACTGTAGGGATTCTAATTCTAATTCCATCCATAACTGCACAATTATCCAGTAAAAATTATTTGTACAGTTCCATGAATCTGCAATTGGACACAGTGGAGTTGTTTTCCATGGAGTAGAAAAGATTGAGATGGCACATGATTGAGATGTATAAAAGTTTGAGTGGCATAGATAGAGTAGGCAGGAAGAAACATTTCTCCTTGATGAAGGAATCAAAGACCTGGGGCATAGATTTAAGATAATGAGCAAAAGGTTTAGAGAGAAACAGTTAATGTAGAGAATCTGATCTAACTCTTCCTCAGAAGTGAAAGAGGCTAGAAAATGTTAGTTTTGTGTTATAGACAGGGTGAGGGTGCCCAAAGCCAAAGGCAGAGGTTGCTAACATTGAGATGACAAATGGGTGTGAATGAAGATGTGAAAGGGAGGAAATGTCTACACAGCTCAGAGCAAAGTCAACAAGACACGGCTGTGTGAGCAAGTGAAATAAAACTGAAGAAGACAAATAAGGGCAGGACAGAAAGGGTGCAGAGGAGGTTCACCTGGATGTTGCCTGGTATGGAGGGTGCTAGCTATGAAGAGAGGTTGAGTAGATTAGGATTAATTACATTAGAAAAATGGAGGTTGAGGGGGGACCTGATTGAGGTCTACAAAATCATGAGAGGTATAGACAGGGTGGATAGCAAGAAGCTTTTTCCCAGAGTGGGGACTCAATTACTAGAGATCACGATTTCAAGGTGAGCGGGGAAAACTTTAAGGGAGATATGCGTGGAAAGTTCTTTACGGAGAGGGTGGTTGCTGCCTGGAACACGTTGCCAGCGGAGGTGGTAGAGGCGGGCATGATAGCGTCATTTAAGATGTATCTAGACAGATACATGAATGGGCAGGAAGCAGAGGAATACAGATCCTTGGAAAATAGGTTTAGATAGAGGATCTGGATCAGCGCAGGCTTTGAGGGCCGAAGGGCCTATTTCTGTGCTGTAATTTTCTTTGTTCTTTGTTCTTATACAGTTAATGGTAGGGCGCTGGGGAGTGTTGCCAACCAAAGAGACCTAGGGGTGCAGGTACATAGATCCTTGAAATTGGAGTCACAGGTAGACAAGGCAGTGAAGAAGATGTTTGGCACGCATGCCTTCATTGGTCAGTGCATTGAGAATAGGAGTTGGGACATCATGTTGTAGCTGTACAGGACATTGGTGAGAATAATGGTGAGAATATTTCAGAATACTACATTCAATACTGGTTGCCGTTCTATAGGAAGAATATTGTTAAACTTGAGGTGGTGCAGGAAAGGTTTACAAGAGAGTGGCTCAGTGGTTAGCACTGCTGCCTCACAGTGCCAAGGACCTGGGTTTGATTCCACCATCGGGCAACTGTCTGTGTGGAGTTTGCACATTCTCCCCGTGTCTGTGTGGGTTTCTATTGGGTGCTCCGGTTTCCTCCCACAGTCCAAAGATGTGCAGGTTAGGTTTGGCCATGTTAAATTGCCCATAGTGTCCAGGAATGTGGCGACGAGGTGGGTAAGCCATGGGAAATGCAGCATTACAGAGATAAGGTAGGGGACTGGTCTGGGTGGGATGCTCTTTGGAGGCTTGATCAGCGTGAACCCGTTGGGCTGAATGGCCTGTTTCCACACTGTAGGGGTTCTATGTTTCTGGGATTGGAGTGTTTGAGCTATTGGGTGAGGTTGAATAGGCTGGAGCTATTTTTTTCTTGGAGTGTCGGAGGCTAAGAGGTAACCTTGTGGACACTTATAAAATCATGAGGGGCATTCAAAGGGTGAATAGCCAAGATCTTTTTTCCCAGGGCAGGGGAGTCCAAAACTAGAGGGCATAGGTTTAAAGGGAGAGGGGAAGGGATAACTTTTCACGCAGTGTATATGAAAAGAGCTGGAGAAGAAGTGGTGGAAGCTGGTATAATTACAACATTCAAAAATCAGCTGGATGGGTTTAGAGGTCATGGCCTAAATGCTAGTAAATGGGACTAGATCAGATTGCGATATCTGGTCGGTATGGACGAGTTGGACCGAAGGGGCTGTTTCCATGCGGTATGACATATGACGTTGAGTAAAGAAAAACTTTTTCACCCAGAGAGTAGAGGGAATCTGGAACTCACCACCTGTAAAGGTAGTCGAGGCAAAAAGGTAGAGACAGAGAAGGAGGTAAAAGAGGAGGAAGAGCCACAATTTTTATCAGGGGATCGATGACAGCAATGAAGTGGGGTATAATCTTAGAAGGTTCGTCCAATGAAGCCATATGGTGGAACTTAAAAACCAAAAGAGAGCAATCACATTGCTAGGAGTGTACTTTAGGTCACCTAATAGTCCAAGAGAAATAGAAGAGTAGATACAAAGGCAAAGTTAAGAGAAGTGTAAGGGTTAATAGGGCCGAGATAGCAGGGAATTCAAATAACTGGTGTAGTTATAGTTTGAAAGGTTTACAGGTAGGGTAATTCTTAAAATGCATCCAGGAGAGTTTTTTTTTAAGCATAAATGGCCCTACAAAGAAAGGGGGCAGTCCTGGACTTAATCTTAGGTAACAAAGCTGGGCAACTGGTTCAAATATCAGTGGGGGAGCGTTTTGCAGACAGTGATCATAACTCAATTAGATTCAAGATTGTTATGGAAAAGGACAAGATGGGCCTGAAATCAAAGTTCTAAATTGAGGAAAGGTCAATTTTAATAAGGTCAGAAATGATTTGGCCATAATAGATAGGGAATAGGTTTTTTTTATATAAATCTGTGTCAGAACATTCAACAAAGAAATATGGAGAGTACAGGGCCAATATGATTCAATAAAGTTAAAAGGTAGGATCAACAAATCCTCTGAGCCCTGGATATCAAGGGCTCACTTTTATTTCCTCATTCCCCATCTTCCCTCATTTGCTTTTCCAAATATAGGCCCATCAGTCAACCTACCTGCCCATCCCACCCACCTTACAAGTTTAAATCCACTCTCACTATATTATTTACTCTCTGAGCCAGGCGATGAGTTGCATTTTGTCTCAGGTAAAGCCCATCTGTTCTGAAAAGCTTTCTCCTTTCCCAAAAGTGATCCCAATTTCCCAGAAATCTAAATCCCTTCCTGTTCACCACTCATTTACCTCCCTGATCTGCCTTTGCCTAAATGGTAAAGCTTGTGGAACTGGTAGTATTTCTGAGATTATTACCCTGGAGATTCTGTGTTGCAACCTATTCCCTAACTCCTCAAATTGATCTGCCAAATCCTCCAAGTTGTCATTGGTTCCCACATGAACAACAACCACTAGTTGTTTACCTCCCTTTCCAGAAGTTTATCCAGTTATGTCCTGAATCCTTGCACCGGGAGGCAACAGACCATCCAGGACTCACGATCTCAGCCCTAAACTGTCTATCCGTTGAACTTGAGTCGCCCCCACTACTACCTTACTAATGTGCCTAGCAACCTCTCTCTCTTTTCACAGAATAGCCTCAAGGCACCAGTGTACTGTGGCTTTCCCTTGAGCCTTCCATCCCTGACTCAGTCATGTTGCTCACTAAATAGGCATCTAAAATTCATATCTGTTAGACAGTTTCAAGAAGTCCTTGGTTTACAACATAGAATCCCTACAATGTGGAAAGAGGCCCTGTGGCCCATCATGCCTGCAGCAATCCTCTGAAAAGAATCCCACCCAGACCCAGGTTCCCACTCTGTCCTCATAACCCCGCATTAACTATAGATAATCCAACTAGCCTGCACTTCCCTGGATACCATGAGGCAATTTACCATGGCCGATCCAACTAACCTGCATATCTTTGGACCATGGGTCAATTAGGGATAGTCAGCGTGGCTTTGTCAGAGGACGTCATGCCTAGCAAGCTTGTTAGAATTTCTTGAAAATGTGATCAAGTGTGTGGATGAGGGAAGTTCAGTTGATGTAGATTAGGTGGATTTTAGCAAAGCTTTGACAAAGCCCCCACATGGGAGATGGGACATAAAGCACATGTAATTGAGTAAAACTTGACAAGATTGATCAGAAACTAGCTTAGTCATAGGACACAAAATGTAGTGGTAGAAGACTGTTTGAGTGACGGGAGGCTGGTGTCCAGTGGTGTATCTCAAGGGTCAGTACTGGGAATGTTAAGCAAATTTGCCGATGACACCAAGATTGGTCATGTAATTAATAGCGTAAAAGATGGTTGTAGGCTACAGAAAGATATAGATGGGTTGGTCAGGTGGGCAGACCAGGGCCAGATGGTATTTGACCTGATAAGTGCAAGGTGATCCACTTTGGAAGAAGAAACAAGATGAGGGAGGATTGAATGAATGGCAGGACACTGGGTAGCTTTGAGGATCAGAGGAATCTTGGGGTGATTATTCACAGACCCCTGAAGTTAGCAGAGCACGTGAATAGGATAGTTAAGAAGGCATATGGACACTTGCTTTCATCAATTGTAGCATAGAGCGTTGGTCAGGTCACAATAGGAGTACTGTGTGCAGTACTGATCACTTCACCGCAGGATGGATGTGATAACACTAGAGTGGGTACAGAGAAGGTTCACCAGGATGCTGCCTGGGATGGAGAAATTGATCTCTAAGGAGATACTAGACAGGCTTGGATTGTTTTCTTTAGAGCAGAGAAGACTGAGAAGGCATATGATTGAGGTGTATAAGATTATGAGGGGTATGGACAGGGTGAATAGAGAGCAGCTGTTCCCCTTGGTTGAAGGATTAATCACAAGAGGGCATAGTTTTAGGAAAAGGGACAAGGGATTAAGAAGGGATTTATGAAAATACTTTTTCACTCAGCAGGTAGTGGGAGTCTGAAATGCACTGCCTGCAAAGATAGTAGAGGCTGAAAACCTTACAACTTTTAAAAAATGTGCTTGAGCAATTCAAATATCATAACATTCAAGGGGCATGTGCAGCAAAAGTGAAGTAATTCTCCCGGCATTTGGGGCCAGTGGCAGCAGCAGCGGGGTCATTCTCCAGGTGATTGGAGACGGCAGCAGTCAGATCGTTCTCCCAGCATTCAGGGCCGGTAGGAGTGGCAGCGAGATTGTTCTCACAGCATTCAGAGCCAGTAGCAGTGGCAGTGAGTGTGTTCTCCCACCAGTCATGGCCTGTGGCAGCAGATGTGAGGTCATCTTCCTGGTGTTCGGGGCCAGCGACAGGAGCAGCAAAGCTTTTCCAGCAATCAGGGACAGCAGCATCAGTGGCAGCAGACTCTTGCAAGACGGCTGCACCAACAATGTGAACCTGCAGCCAAAGCAGGACTCTTGGCCCAGCGGCGGACTGACCTGGCCGCGGAAATAGGGACTCTCAGTTGCGGGGCAAATGTGGTTTCTGTAGTGTCAGCGAAGCGGGCCCAGATGCGAAGAGGTGGCACCTAAGGTGGGGCGACTCCTATGTTGGTGGGTCCAGTACAGGCAGTGGTGGTGAGGCAGTGGAGTTCTCCCTTGAGGCTAGGTGCCTGCATGAACTGGGTTGGAAAGACTGATATTCTGAACTTTTTACTTATTATTTATTAATTTATTCCTCTGGCCTATAATGCTGGACTATTTATTTCTTTATTTTTCTATTTATTTTATCTTGATTCCTAAGAATTTGATCTTAAGTATTTGTGCCTAAGTCTCTTTGTACCCAAGATGGTGCTGTAATGCAGCGATTGTAAACTTTTCACTGTACGCATGTGAGTACATGTGACAACAAGGCTAATTCAATTCAATTTATTCAATTCAGGATATGGGACAAATGCAGGAAATTGGGATTCGTGCAGCTTTGGTGGTAGTTATGCCAGTGCAGACTCGATGGACTGAAGGGCCTTTTCTGTGTGTATGAATCTATGAATTTATAATAATTCCTTTTCAAGATGTTTATGTGATATTCCTTTTCCTACAACCTGGAGTATTTATCAGATAAATCACTTTCCTCACCCTCCAAGCTATTTAGTATAGACCACCAAATTTCTCTCTCACAGGTTGACATTGAAAAGGATTGATACCAATACTTTATCTCCCCTGATCAGACTATATCTCAATTTGTTGTCTACACAGGTTAAAAAAAAGTGTTAACTTTTTCAGTACTACCCCAACTGTTATCGTCCTGAAGAACTAGCTTCTGGGAATTGTGTTATCACATCCATAATTCAGGTAATGATCCTACATATCCATGAACAATCGACTAATCAATTCTTTAAAAACTGATATGGATATCAAGTGTTTTGGTTTGATTTTATGTTGACCACTTGACTTCCATGACATTTCTTATAAACCTGTGCTATACATCTTTATGAAGTCTTGGCCATGAAAGATACCTGTTTACCAATGCCTGAATTATCCGTAATCCTGTATGCCCTGTCATGGAAATTTCATGTGCTCCTCATAATGTCTCCTTATGATATGTAAGCAGTACCAGTCTTTGATGAACAACCATCTATTTTTCATCGACAAGTCTGTGAGGATATCTCCACTTCCTCATCAGAACTCCGATTCTAATGTAATGACATTCTGGAACTCCTCAGCCTCAGCTTCAGCATGATTATATTTGGAGGCATGACTTTCATCCCTGCTAATGTACCATCTTTTCAGTTAGTGTGTTTGAGATACCCACCAACTTCTAGAGTAAGTAATAATGGTAAAAAGTCAAATGCTGAAGACTTTGTCTGAATGCATATAATATTTGTAACAAGATAGGTGAGTTGATAGCACAGAAATAAATGAATATGACTTGTTAGCTATCACAGAAATGTGGTTGCACGGTGACCAGGACTGGGAATTCAAATTCTAGGTTTTTCAATATTCTAAAAAAATAAGCAAAAAGGAAAAGGTGTTGATGATAATGGAAATTATCAGTGCAGTGGGATGTATTGATTTAGGTGCAATAGATCACGATGCACAATCAATTTGAATGGAAATAAGAATAGTAAACATAGAACATAGAACAAAGAACTGTACAGCACAGTACAGGCCCTTCGGCTCACAATGTTGTGCCGAACTTTTACCCTAAACCTAAGGTCTATCTAACCTCTACCCCTACCTTATACTATCATCCATATGTCTATCTAATAGCCGCTTAAATGCCCCTAATGAGGCCAACTTCACTACCCTCTCTAGCAATGCATTCCACGCCCCTACCACTCTCTGAGTAAAGAACCTACCTCTGACGTCTCCACTATAAAACTACCTCCACTCACTTTAAAACTATGCCCCCTTGTAATAGCTACCTCCACCCTAGGAAAAAGTCTCTGGCTGTCCACTCTATCTGTACTTCTGATCATTTTGTACACCTCTATCAAGTTACCTCTCATCCTTCGTCATTCTAAAGAGAAAAGCCCTAGCTCTCTCATCCTTTCCATATATGGCCTTCCCTCCATTCCAGGCAACATCCTGGTAAATCTCCTCTGCACCTTTTGCAACGCTAAGACCTGGGTAGTTGTTATCTACAAATACCCAAAGAATTGCCTCAATGTAGGACAAAATATAAATGATGAAATAATGGAGAAGTATAAGAAGGATTCTACAACTGTCATGGGTGATTTTAATCTGCACATTGATTGGACAAATTAGATGGGCAAGGGTAACATGGAAGACGAATGTGTAGAATGCATCTGAAGTTATTTCTTGGAGCAGTATGTTGCAGAACCTACCCACTATTTTAGATCTGGTAATGCATAATGGGGTTGAATTAATCAGAAATCTCACAGTTAAGGATCCCTCTAGGGGAAACAATCTCAACATGGTAGAATTCCAACTTCAGTTTGAAGGAGAGCAACACGCATCTCAAACCAGTGTCCTCAAATTAACATACAATTACAGAGGTATGAAGAGAGAGTTCTCCAAATTGGACTGGGAAAATAAATTAAGGGGATGGTCAGTGGATGAGCAGTGCTAGACGTTTAAGCAGATATTTCATACTGCTCAACAAAAATTTATTCTGGTCAAAAAGAAGAACTCATTAAGAAGGATGAGCCACTCATGGTTAACAAAAGCACTCAAGGATAGTATCCTGTCAAAAGGCATACAAAGCAGCCAGGTAACCATGGTAGGCAGAAGGTTAAAAGTTCTTCAGGAACCAGTAAATGATTGAATCACTAACAAAGAAGGAGAAATTGAATACGAAAGCAAACATAAAAACAAAGATTGAGAGCTTCGAGACTATATAAAAAAGAGATTAGCTAAAGTGAGCATGGGATCTCTGGAGAATTTGACTGAGGAATCAATAAAAGGGGAACAGAACAATGGCAGATAACTTAAACCAATATTTTATATTAGTCTTCACAGTGGAGGATATTGTAAACATCCCAAGGATAACAAATAAGCAAGATGCTAATGGGAGGAAAGGTCTCGTAAGTCTCTCTGTCACAATGAACAAAATAATCGGACAAACTGAGCGGATTAAATTACCAGGATCGGATGACCTGCATCCAAGGGTTTTAAAGGTTGAAGCTGCAGGTGAAAGGCCAAGATCAAGGGGGCATATTTTAAAGTGAAAGGCAGGAGGCTAGAGGGAACATGAGGAAAAATGCTTTTATCCAGAGGGTGGTGGATGTCTGGAATGCACTGCCTTGGGGGTAGGGTGAGAGTTGGAGATCGGGGGGATTGTTGAGATGGGTAACTCACAGCCTTCAAGAAATACTTCAAGAAATTTGAAGTGTCATAACATTCAAGCCTATGGGACTGGTGCTGAGAAATGGAACTAGTGCAGGTTTAGCATACTTTTGGCAGTATAGAATTGATGGGCCGAAGGGCCTTTGATTCTATGTTAGGGCAGATGCACCTGGAATCTAAGGTAACTTGGCAGGTTTGATCCAAAATTGGCTTAGAGTCAGGAGACAGAGGGTGATGATGGAAGGCTGTTTGTGTGACTGGAGGCCAGTGTCCAGTGGTGTAGCACAAGAATCAGTGCTGGGTCCCTTATTGTTCATAATATATATTAAACGATATAGAAGAACATGTGGGGTGGATGACAACTAAGTTTGCAGTTGATGCAAAGATTGGTTGGGTAGCTGTCGGTGAGGAGAAAGATCTTAGGTAACAAGAGGATATAACTAGATTGGTCAGATGGGCTGATCAATGGCAGATAGAATTTCATCCTGGTAGACGTGAAGTGATGCACTTTGGTATAAGGAATAAGACAAGTGAGTACTCAATGAATGGGAGGATATTAGGAAGCTCAGAGGAACAGAGGAATCCTAGGTTACTTGTCCACAGATCCCTAAAGGTGGCAGGGCTGGTTAATAGGGTAGTTATGAAGTCATACGGGACACTTGTCTATTTCAGTAGTGGCATAGATTATAAGAGCAGGGAGGTTATGTTGGACCTGTACAGGACTTTGATTAGGCCACAGCTTGAGTAGTTTTTGCAGTTCTAGTCACTGCATTAGAGGAAGAATGTGATTGCACCGGAGGGAGTGCAGAGAAGATTTGCCAGGATGTTGCCTGGGATGGAGCAGTTTAACTTTGATGGGAGGCTGCATAAGCTTTGGTCATTTTCTTGACAGCAGAGAAGATTGAGGGGGGACGTATTTGAGGTGTATAAAATTATGAGGGGCATGGACAGGGTTGATAAGAAGTAGATGTTCCCCTTAGTTGAAAATTCAATGATAAGAGGCATAATTATAAAGATGAAAGGCAGAAAGTTTGGAAGGAATTTGAGGAAAAACGTTTTCACCCAAAGGGTGGTGGGCATCTAAAATGCATTGTTCAGGGGAATAGTTGAGACAGGAAACATCACAACTTTTAAAACTTGAAGTATCATTTGAGGCTATGGGTTAAGTGCAAGAAATGGGACTTGTGTAGATTTGAAGCAATTTTTCTTTGTCAGTACACACTTGATGAGCTGAAAGGCCTAATCTATATTATATGATTCTATTATTCCATGATTCTGTGGTTCTAATCTGCAAGACAATGCTCCCACTGTTGGTAAAGGTCCTGAAATATTAGTATGAAAGAAACTGCAAGGACAAAAGGTCCTGGTCTGCATCTAAACAAAAAACAACTGCAGATGTTGGAAGTCTGAAACCAAACTAAAAATTACTGGGGAAATTCAATAGGCCTGGCAGCATCTGTGGAAAGAGAAAACAGACTCAACATTTTGGTTCCAGTGACCTTCTTCAGAACTGATTATAGTTAGGAAAAGATGGTAAATACACTGAAGGCAGGGTGTGAGGTGGGGGAATAAAGGAGTGATAGTTGGAGATGGAGCCCAGAGAGAGAGAACAGCAGTTGGGCAGACAATGGAAATGATAATGGTGAGCCTAGGAGGAAAAAAAAAACTGCTAATGGGGACTATTAGTGGGAGAAAATGGTTTGGCTGTGATGACAGATGTCAGGGTGGGTAAAGGACATGGGAGAAGGTCCTCAGGCCTTAAAATTATTGAACTCAATATTGGGTTCTGAAAGCTGTAGGGTCTCCAAGCAGAAAATGAGATGCTGTTCTTCCAGATTGCTCTGAGCTTTGCTGGAGCACTGCAGCAAGCTTGAGACAAAAATGTTGGCCAGGGAACAGGATGGTGCATTGAAGTGGCAGATAACTAGCAGCTTGGGACCATTCTTGCACATAGATTTTGGGTGCTCTGCAAAGTTCTTGCCCAGTCTGTGTTTCATCTCCCCAGTGTACAGCAGACTACATTGTGAGCAGTGAAAACAGTGGACTACATTGAGTGAAGTGCAGGTAAATTGCTGCTTCACCTGGAAGGTGTGTCTGGGGCCTTGGATGGTGAGGAAGGAGAAAGTAAACAGGCAGGTGTTACACTTTCTGAGATTGCATAGGAAAGTGTCATAAGGGTGTGGGGAGGTGCTGGGAGTGGAGGAGGAGTAGACCAGGGGGTCCCTGTGGAAGGCTGATAAGGGAGGAGAGTGGAATATGTGTCTAGTGGAGTCATCTCACGAGGGATAGCAGAAATGGCAGCTTATCACGATCCCAAGCTCCCAGCTGCCTGTCACTTCAACACACCACTATGCTGTCTGGCCAACATCTCTGTCTTGGGCCTGCTCTTCGCAAATGCTGCTGGGTTTATCCAGTAATTTCTGTTCCTGGTCAGCATTTACTACCTTTGGATTCAATGCTTGCTGTGAAAGTCCAAAGCTAGAGGGCATAGGTTTAAGGTGAGAGGGGAAAGATTTATAAAGGACCTGACGGGTAACTTTTTTCATGCAGTGAATGGTGTGTGTACGGAACGAACTGCCAGAGTTGGAGGCTGGTACAATTACAATATTTAAAAGGCATCTGGATGGGTGTATGAATAGGAAGGATTTAGAGGGATATGGGCCAAATGCTGGCAAATGGGTCTAGGTCAGAATGGGATGTCTTGTCGGCACAGACGAGCTTAGACCAAAGCGTTTGTTTCTGTGCTGCATGCCTCTATGATTCTATAATACATCGACCAATTGAAATCTATTCTTTTTGTACTTATTCCGAGTTATTTAACACCCAGTGACATTCAGAATGTTCTGAAGAAGGGTTACTGGTCCTAAAATGTAAATGCTGCTTTCTCTCAACAGATTTTGCCAGACATGCTGAGTTTTTCCAGCATTTTATGATTTTTGTTTAAAAGATAGAAGATTCTGTGGAGAGAAAACAAAGTTAGTGTTTCCAGTGAGATAACAAGGTGTAGAGCTGGATGAACACAGCAGGCCAAGCAGCATCAGAGGAGCAGGAAGGCTGACGTTTCGGGTCAAGACCCTTCTTCAGAAAAGTGTTTCGAGTTCTGTGACCTTTCTTCAGAACTGACCCTTCTTCCATTCCAACAAAGGGTCACAGGACATGTAACATTAACTCTGTTTTCTCTCCACAAAGGATGCCAGACCTGCTGAGTTTCTCCAGCAATTTCGGTTTTTATTTGTTTCAGATCTCCAGCATGTGCAGTTAAAGACAGCGATTTCCTTCTGTCCATTCTATTCACCTTTTTCATCAAAAATCCAACATGAAGTCAGCTACATTCTTTTCAATCACTATCACTAATGTTTAATGTTGATGGGACCAAATGTATTTGTTCAGTGAGTGGACTTTAACGCAACTGGTAACAATTCTGAATGTGTTTGTTCAATGAGTGAGACTAATTGTAGCTGTAACTAATTGTAATTTAAGCTAATTGTGTCTCTGGGAGTTTGGCGTCATGTATTAGAAAGAAGGCACTGCATGAAATCCCAAGTAAACCTTTTCTCTCCTCAGAGAAAATGCGTGCTCCAATTGCAATTTTCTACACTGTCCTTGCTGTTATCGCTTTGCCAGGTAAAGTACTCTAATAAGTTATTCATTATTTCTAAGTATAAAAAATTACGATGACTTGAAACTGATTGCAGTTGTGGATTAGGTAAGAAAAGAAAGAACTTTAGTGGTAGAGCCCAAAAACCCTAAATTTAGAGTTGGGCTGTTCAAGTGTGATTATAGTCTGGTAAATTGGCTTTTCTCCCATCTGATATTCTGATGAAATTCAGCCAATTGTAAGTGATAAAACTTGCTTTTATAGTTTTTTGTTCGTTTGGAGTTCAAAGGAGAAATGAAACAGAACCAAGTTAGTGAAGTGAAATAGACATCAAACGTGGTTTAATTGAGCAATGGATCAGTTTGTATCACCCACTCATGATATAACTTCACTCATCAGATTATCTGTTGTGAGCCAACAGGTGAAATGATGTGTAAAATCTGCGCACAGCTATTTAATAACAATTTACCATTCAAATCAGGACTGCAAGATAACATGAGTCCAAAATACACATTGAGAATGTGATCTTCTGCCTTCCTAAGTTATGAGAAAGCAATTAACAGTTATAATTGTATGGCTGATATTGGCACAAAAGACAATAATTCCATGCAAGAATGGCATGGGAAATAGGGACAGAAATCAATAGATAAGACTGTAGCAATAATATTGAGAAGGAACAGAATCAAATAGCATACAGGGTTATAGAAGTAACACAGAATTGATATTTCACTCATGTTAATATCATTTTTTCTTCAGCTTTGAAACTGAATTCAATGTTTCTCCTTGATCATTTGCAGTTTAATTTCCAAAGTGTCTTGGTCACAAGTAGTTTTGAGTTAAAATAAAAATGTGATGTATATCTGGAGAATTGATTGATTAAGTAATACAATTATGGTTGGTTCATTTATTAGAACGATACCAGGAATGAAGGATTTTTTAAAGGGAAAGATTAAAGAGATACGATTTATTCTTCCTGGAGCACAGAAGTTTAAGAGGAGACCTTAGAGGTGTTCAAAATTATGAACAATTTTGACCGTGTAAAGACAGATATTCTGTTTCCACTAGTTGGTAGGTCATTAAGGGTCACAATTTCAAGATTGTCAGCAAGGAAGTTAGGAGTGAGATGAGGAGAAACTTCTTTACTCAGAGAATTGTTACAATTGCCTGGGAGACTGGTGGAGGCCGATTCCGTAGGAGATTTCAAAGGAGATCTGAATATATATTTGAAAAGGATGAAGTTAGAGGGTTACATAGATGGGGTCAGAAAGTGGGACTAGCTGTGTAGCTCTTTTGGGAGCCAGTACAAATACAGTGAGTCAAATGGCCTCCTTTTGTACTGTAAAATTCTATTATTCTAATGATTTAACTTATTGAATGGATATTATAGTTGAGCAGTGTTATTGATCAGTGAGAATAATAGAGATTAGTAATTAATTTTCTTTAAAAAAGACCTGTTTCTCAACTCAGAGTCCATCTGTTCTGTTCATCTCTCAGTTCTTGTCAAGAGGCAGATGTCCCTGTCTCTTCCTGCCTCAGTGTCCTGCTGGTTCTTGTCTTTGATGGCACCAAATCTAACTCTTTATTCTGACCATATAGCCTGCGTTCAAACATCAAATTCCATTCCATTTAATTATGGGCTTGTAGTTAAAGCTTTTTTAAGTCTTGTCAACAATTACAACAATACATATTTGCGTAGTTTCCATAACTTAATGAAGCTTCCTAAAATGATGTTTAGGAACGTCATAAAAGAAACACTACACTAACGTACATTAGGTTTGATAACTTAAAGCTACGTCCAAAATATTGGCTTCATGCAGTGACTTAAAAGTGAACAGCATGGGTGTAGAAGCATAAAGTTATAGGAAAGGACCTAAACAACTTAGATGCAATAATCAAAATTTAAAATTGGAGAGATAGTAGGAACTGCAGATGCTGGAGAATCTGAGATAACAAGGTGTAGAGCTGGATGAACACAGCAGGCCAAGCAGCATCACAGGAGCAGGAAGGCTTTTTTTTGACGTTTTGGGCCTAGACCCTTCATCAGAAATGGGGGAGGGGAAGGGGGTTCTGAAATAAATAGGAAGAGAGGGGGAGGCAGATAGAAGATGGATAGAGGAGAAGGTAGGTGGAGAAGAAACAGACAGGTCAAAGAGGTGGGGATGGAGCCAGTAAAGGTGAGTGTAGGTGGGGAGGTAGGGAGGAGATAGGTCAGTCCAGGGAGGACGGACAGGTCCTGTGATGCTGCTTGGCCTGCTGTGTTCATCCAGCTCTACACCATGTTATCTTAAAATTGGAGATTATGGTTTCACATTCCAGAAGTGTAACAAGACAAATTTCTTGGTGGGTTATATGCTGGAGGAGACTACGCATGTTCTTCCCCTGTCAGTGTGGGTTTCTTCTGGGTGCTCAGATTTCCTCCCACAGTCCAAAGAGGTGCAGGTTAGGTGGACTAGCCATGCTAAATTGCCTGTAGTGTCCAGGGATGTGTGGACTAACCACGGGAAATGTAGGGAGTGAGTCTGGGTAGAATGCTCTTTGGAGAGTTGTTGTGGACTTGGATGGCCAAATGGCCTGTTTCCACACTGTAGGGATTCTATGAAGATTTTTTTCATGAGTTAAAGTTTATAGTGGATCGCAGGTGGGAGATCAGGCAGGAGATGAGCTGAGGCAGGGCAATGTTACTAAGTGAAAGCGATTGGCCCTTATAGTGGTGTGAATTTGGGTGTAAACTTAGCGTGGGACCCAACATGACTCCAGGATTGCACCCAACTAGTTTAATCACAGAATGAAGCCAGCAAAAGCAATGCAGTTAGTACTTGAAACAGAAACAGTAAATTATAATTTCAGTCTTCCCAATATTTAATTAGATTAAGTTTCTGATCACACAGTATCAATGTCAGATAAGCAGCCTGATAGTTTAGCAAAAATGAAGTTGTGGAAAGGGATAGTGCTGATGTATAGTTTGGTATCCTCAGTGAAAATGTGGAAATTACTTCCACCTGATCAGATGGTTTTACCGATAAGCGGAATATGGATAAGAAATAGGAGGAGCCAGGAATACATCCTTGGAGGACACCAGGAGTAATGGTGTGGGAAGAGAGATTGTTGCAAGTGATCAGACAGGCCCGAAAGGAACTATGTGAAAGCAGTCCCACCCAACTGACAACAGTGGAGAAGGTTGGAGGACAATGGTGTGGTCACCATGGCAAAGTCTGCGGACATGTCAATAAAGGTAAGGAAGAAAAGCCACAGTTTATATGGTTTTGTATACTATTGGGATGATGGCCTCTTCGCTAAGTTTGCGACACCGTGGTTAGTTCTGCTGCATAGCAGGGGAGGAAAAAGACTGGGAGAGCAATAGTGAGTGGGTACTCAATTGTAAGGGGAACTGACAGGCGATTCTGTGACAACAAAAAGAGTCTTGAATGGCATGTTGCCTTCCTAGTGCCAGGATCACTGATGTCTCAGCGGTTGCAGGGCATTCTGAAGGGGGAGGTGAACAACCAGCAGTCGTGGTACATGTTGGTACCAATGATATTGGTAAAAACAGAAATGAGGTCCTGTAGCAGGAACTTAGAGAGTTCAGTAGTAAATTAAGGAGGAAGACAACCAATATTTCTTCCAGTGCCATTTGCCATTGAGTACGGGGATAGGAAGATAGGTTAGATGAATGTGTGGCCAAATGGATGGTGTAGGAGGGAGAGCTTTAGACTTTTTTGGATCATTGGGACAATAGCTGGGGTAGGTAGGATGTGAACAAGCTGGATGGGTTGCACCTGAACCAGAATGGGACCAGTATCCAGAATGGGAGGTTTCCTCATGCTGTTGGCAAGGTTTTAAACTTATTTTGCGGGGGGAGTGGGAGGAGGGGGTGGAGCACAGCATAGACGTAAAATCGCGAGCAAGCTTCAGTCAGATATGAAAGGAATTCTAGGACATTCCAGCAGGTGGAGAAGATATGGGCAGGATAAGACACCTGGGAGATCTAGAAAGCTAATTTATATCTATTTTAATGCAAGGAGCCTGACTGGTAAGGTGGATGAACTTAGAGCTTGATCAGCACATGGGAGTATGATGTTGTTGCAATCACTGAGACATAAAGGAGGGCAGGACTGGCAGCTCAACATTCCAGGGTATAGTGGTTTCAGACATGATGGGGGGATGTAAGAGAGGTGGGGGTATTGCATTATTGATAAAGGACACCATCGCTGTAGCAATGATATTATAGAAAGGTCTTCAAATGAAGCTATCTATGTTGAACTTAAAAATATAAAGGGGTGATTACACTACAGGTTTCCCAAGGAAGATAGAGTAGTATATAGGCAAATCACAGAAAGGTATGAGAAAGACAGTGTTATAGTTGTGTGGGATTTCAACTTTGCTAACATGAACTGGGATCGGCTCAATGTGAAAGGATCAGATGACATGGAATTTTTAGTGTGCAACCAAGAGAGCTTTTTATGCCAGTACACAGATAGTCCAACTGGAGAAGGGGCATAGCTAGACTTAATCTTAAGAGAATGAAGCCAATCAAGTGGTTGAAGTGTCATAAGTGAGCATTTTGGGATAGTAACCATAACCCTGTTATTTCAAAGTCATTATGGGTAGGGGCAAGGATAGTGCAGAAGTTAAGTGTATACATTCGGGAAATCTCCAGCGACAATGTCTTTCTCCTCTGTGAATGCAGGTGAAAAATATTCATTTAAAGACCTTACCCACGTAATCATTAGACAGGATCTGGCAAACACAAACTGGGATCAGAAGGTAAGGCTACATTTGGAAAGTAGGAGCCTTTTCTAAGTAGTATAATGAGAGTTCAGGGACAACGCATTCCTCTAAGAGTGAAGGGCAAGGGCAGCAAGTCCAGGGAACCCTGGATGTCAAGGGTTTGATAAAGACAAAGACAAAAAAGGAAGCACGGGTCAGGTACGGTACATTAAAAACAGGGGAGGCCTGTCAGGTGTATAGAGGGTGTAGGAGGGTGCATGAAAAGGAATTTAGGAGGATAAAGATGAACCACAAAATATCTTTGGCAAATGGAGTCAAGAAGCACCTGGACAAATACATGAATAGGTAGGGAATAGAGGGAATATGGATCCTTAAGTGAAGATAGTTTTAGTGTGGAAGAGCAATATGTGTTGATGCAGGCTTAGAGGCCCCAATGGCCTGTTCCTGTTCTATAGTGTTCAAAAACCCCAAGGCTTTTTATAAATATATTAAGAGTAAGTGGATTACCAGGGAAAGAGCAGACCATGTTAGAGACCAAATGAACAATCTGGGTGTGGAGCCAGATTACATGGGTAAGGTCTTAAAATGAATATTTTTCACCTGCATTCACAGAGGAGAAAGACATTGTAGCTGGAGATTTCAGTTGGGACAGTGAAGTTCTACAGCATGTTAAGATTAATCAGCAGGAGATATTTTAGTGGACATAAAAGGTGCATAAATCCCCAGAACCTGATGAGATGAATCCCAGGCTGCTATGGGAGGCTAGGAAGGAGATTGCTGGGGCTCTGGCAAAGATATTTAGTACCTCACTGGCCACAGATGAAGTGCCAGATAACCAGAGGATTGCTAATATGGTTCCTTTGTTCAAGAAGGGCTGGAAGGACATGCCAGGTACTAACAGCTCAGTTAGTCTGATGTTGGTAGATGGGAAGTTATTATAAAAATTCTGAAGGACAGAATTAATCAATACTTGGAAAGGCAGGGATTGATCTGGATAGTCAACACTGACTTGTTAGAAGGAGTTCACGTGTGACAAAATTAATTATAACAATATCCAGGCTTGTGCTGATAATTGGCAAATAACATTCGTATCACATGTTAGGCAACACCCATCTCCAACATCGTCCTTGGCATTCAATAGCATTACCATACTGAATCCCCCTTATCGACATCCATTATCTAAATTAACTAGCTATGTCAGCACAGTGGCTACAAGAGCATGTCAGAGCCTAGGAATTTTATGGCAAATAACTCATCTCCTGGCTCCCCAAAGCCTACTCACTATCTACAAGGCACAAGTCAGGAGTGTGATGAAATAGTCCCCACTTGCCTGGATGACACTTGCCACTCAAACAACGCTCAAGTAGTTTGACACCATCCAGGACAAAGCAGTCTGCTTGATTGGCACCACATCCATAAACATCCACATCTTCTACCACTGACACTCAGTAGCAGCAGTGTACTATCTACAACACAAACTGCAGAAAATTCACCAAAGATCCTCATACAGCACCTTCTAAACGCATGACCACCTCCATCTAGAAGGACAAGGGCAGCAGATACATAGGAAAACAATCAGCTTCAGTCGGGATTGTGAAGTTCTAGAGCATGTTAAGATTAATCAGCAGGAGATATTTTATTGGACATAAAGGTGCATAAAACCCCAGGGCCTGCTAGGATGAATCCCAGGCTGTTATGGGAGGCTAGGAAGGAGATTACTGGGGCTTAAGACAAAACCTTTTTTGTGACTGACATGGTAAGTGCAAGAAAAGATGTTTCCTCTACCCTGCTGTTTGTGGAACCTGGCTCATAAAGTTTATTTCTACTGAGAGCATGATCTATAACCTCCCTCTCGATCTTTTTCCCTCCCTATCCCTGTTGTGCAGTTAATTTATTGGCGATTGGTCTCTCTGGTTGTATCACTCAATACCTGGTCTCCATGGCGGTGACAGATCGCCTGGTTATTATTACAGCCGTGCTGCTAAACCGCATTCCTGCCATTTATTTCCCGGGAAGTTTTCTGTCAATCGCACCTGTGTGCAGTCTGAGCATTGCATTGATTTATACATCCAGAGACACTTCTGTCTATTTAACTGTCGCTGTCACCTTTGAAAGATTTGTGGCCATTTGTTGCCAAAAGCTGAAAAGGAAATATTGTACTGAGAAAGTGGCAGGCATAGTTGTTGGAATGTTTGTACACTGGGCTGTTTCATTAATATTCCTTGGTATTTTATGCATGAGCCAATATACGTCACTAGCAATACACCGTGGTACTGCAAGCTGAAGGAAATGCGTTATACCTCATTTATATGGGCAGCATTTCATTGGATTGACCGCATTGTAAATCCTTGTCTCCCATTCTTTCTGATTATTTTCCTCAATGTTTTGACAGTTAGAAGCATTTTGGCAGCCAGTGGAATCCGCAAGAGGCTTCGGGCTCGTAGTAATAGGGAGAATCAGAGTGATCCAGAATTGGAGAGTCGGAGGAGGTCCATTATTTTACGCTTCACCATCTCAGGCAGTTTTATATTATTGTGGACAACTTATGTTGCATATTTCTTTTTTGAGCGATTTATGAAGGATTATAAATTTAAAGACTTCAATGATCCAAAATTTATTTTCCTGGAAAGTGCAAATATGCTTCAGCTATTGAGTTGCTGTACAAATACATTTATTTACGCAGTAACTCAGAATAAATTCAGAGAGAAGTTAAAAAATTTGTTGATACATCCATTTATTATTATATGTACATTGTTCAAAAAGTAAAAAGAATATATTCCAGCAATATTTCTGATGTATGTGAATAGACTTTCGCTGCTTTTAATTTGGAATGCAGAGTTTGTTTGCCTGAAATTCTGAATTATTGTGAAGTAGAACATTTCTCAGTTTTGCTGCCGGTAGTGAAAAGCACAAGATTTATTTGTTGTAAAGATAATTTTGAACAATACATACATACATATTAATTAGCGGCAGGAATAAGCCATTTGGGCTTGAATCTGCTCCACCATTCAATAATTTACTGGCTGTTCCAATTGTGTTTCGAATTCTACATTCTACCTAGTCCCAATAACCTTTGATTCTCTTGCTTAATAAAAGACTATCTAATTCAGTTGTAGCAGTATTTGATTACCTCACATCCACAGAGTTCCAAAGTTACACATCTAAGGGAAAAAATTCTCTTTGTCTCAGTTCTAAAAAGAGTAACACCTGATTTAAATCACGGGCCCCTACTTCTGGGCTCACTGACACGAGGAAACATCCTTTCTGCATCCACCTGTGTCAAGACCAAACAGGATCTTATACACTTCAAGAATTCACTCCTCATTCTTCTAAATTACAAAGGACCATAAGATATAGAAGCAGAATTAGGCCATTCAGCCCATCAAGTCTACTCTGCCATTCAATCATGCCTGATATTTTTCTCAACCTCATTCTCCTGCCTTCTCCCTGTAAGCTTTCAACCTCTTACCAATGAAGAACCCATCCATCTCTGTCTTAAGTACACTCGATGACTTGGCCTCCACATGCCTCTTCAGTAACAAGTTCCACAGATTCACCACCCTCTAGCTGAAGAAATAGCTCTTCATCTCAGTCTGAAGGGTTGTTCTTTTACTCTGACGCTGTGCCCTCAGGCCTTAGTCTTTCCTATTAGTGGAAACATCTTCTCCTTGTCCACACTATCCAGGCCGCTAAGTATTCAGTGAGTCTCAATCAGAGCCCTCCCCCCGACAAATCCTTCTAAATTCCATTGGATACAGACGCAGAGTCCTCCACTGCTCCTCATGTGACAAGCTTTTCATCCCTGGGATCATTCTTATAAGTCTCATCTAGACATTCTCCAGTGCCAGCACATCCTACTTAGAAACAGTGCCCAAAACTGCTCACAATAATCCAAATGTGGTCTGACCAGAGCCTTATAAAGCCTTAGAATATATCCCTACTCTTGTATTCTAGCCCTCTTGAAATGAATGCCAACATTGCATTTGCCTTCCTAACTGCCAATTGAACCTGTATGTTAACCTTAAGGGAATCCTGAACTAGGACTCCAAGTTCCTTCATGCTTTAGATTTCTGAGGACTTTCCCTATTTAGCCTAAGCTTCTGTTCTTCCCAGCAAATTGCATAACCTCACACTTTCCCACATTGTATTTCATCTGCCACTTCTTTGCTCACTCTCCAAGTCCATCTGCAACCTTCCCAGTTCCTCAACACTACTTGTCCCTCCACCTATTTTTGTGAAACCTGCAAACTTAGTAACATTGCTCTCAGTGCCTTTACTCAAATTATTAACATAGAATGTGAATAGTTATGGTCCCAATACAGACTCCTCTGGAACTCCAATAGTCACCGGCTACAATCCTGAGAAAGGCTTCTTTATCCCCACATTCTGCCTTCTGCCAGTCAGCCAACCCTCCATCCTTGCCCCTAACACCTAGGGTGATGACCAAGTGGCGTTGTCGCTGGACTATTAATCCAGAGACCCAGATAATATTCTGGGAACCTGGGTTCAAATCTCACCACAGCAGATGGATTCAATTTAAAAAAAGAAAATCTGGAATTAAGAGTCTACTGACGACCATGATATCATTGTTGATTGTCGGAAAAACCCATCTGGTTCACTAATGCCCTTCAGTGAAGGAAATCTGCCATCCTCACCTGGTCTGGCCTATATGTGACTCCAGATTGACAGCAATGTGGTTGACTCTCAATTGCCCTCTGAAATGGCCTAGCAAGCCATTCAGTTGTACCAACCGCTACAAAGTCTCAAAGAAATGAAACCAGATGGATCACCTAGCATCGGCCTAGCTACCAGAAAAGACAATGGCAGAAACAGCCCTGCTGACCCTGCAAAGTTCTCCTTACTAACATCTGGGGGCTAGTGCCAAAGTTGGGAAAGTTGTCACAGACTGGTCAAACTGTCCAGTCTGACATGGTCACAGAATCATACCTTACAGACAGACAATGTCCCATACACCACCATCAACATCCCTTGATATGTCCTGTACCACCAGGAAGACAGACCCAGCCCCAGCAGAGGTGACACCATTCAGTCAGGAGGGAGTTACCCTAGAAGCCTCAACTTTGACTCTGGACCCCATGAAGTCAGTGGCTTCAGGTTAAACATGGTAAGGAAACCTCTTGCTGATTACCATGTACTGTCCTCCCTCAGCTGATGAATTGGAACTCCTCCACGTTGAACAAAGCTTAGAGGAAGCACTGAGGATGGCAAGGGCACAAAATGTACTCCAGGTGGGGGATTTCAATGTCCACCACCAATGGTGGCTTGGCAGCAGTACTACTGATCGAGCTGGTTGTGTACTAAAGGACATAGCTGTTAGACTGTGTCTGCAGCAGCTGGTGAGGGAACCAACAAGACGGAAAAACATACCTGACCTCATCCTTACTAATCTGCCAACTGTAAATGTATCTGTCCATGACAGTAAAAGCAACCACTGCACAAACCTTGTGGAGACAAAGTCCTGCCTTCACATTGAGAATAACCTCCATCGTGTTGTGTTGCACCATGACTGCGCTAAATGGAACAGACTTCGAGCAGATGCAACAACTCAAGACTGGGCATCCATGAGGTGTTGTGGGCCATCAACAGCAGCAGAATTGTACTCCAGCACAATCTGTAACCTCATGGCCCAGCATATCCCGCACTCAATCATTACCGTAAAGCCAGGGGATCAACTCTGGTTCGATGGACAGTGCAGGAGGGCATGCCAGGTGCAGCACCAGGCATACCTGAAGATGAGGTATCAACCTGATAAGCCACCAAAACAGGACTATTTGCATGCAAAACAGCATAAGTAACAAATGATAGACAGAGCTAAGCGATCCCACAACCAACGGATCAGATCTAAGTTTTGCAGTCCTGCCACTTCCAGTCCTGAATGGTGGTGAATGATTGAACACCTCACTGGAGGAGGAGGAAGCTTTCACATCAATCTTCAGCCAGAAGTGCAGAATAGATGATCCATCTCGGCCTCCTCCAGTGGTGCCCAGCATTACAGATACCAGTCTTCAGCCATTCGATTCACTCCACATGATATCAAGAAATGGTTGGAGACATTGGATACTGCAAAGGCTATGGGTCCTGACAACATTCTGGCAATAGTACTGAAGACTTGTACTCTAGAACTTGTCGCTCCCCTAGCCAAGCTGTTTCAGTACAGTTACAACACTGGCATCTACCCGACAATGTGGAAAATTGCCCAGGTATGTCTGTACATAAAAAGCAGGACAAATCCAACCCAGCCAATTACCATCCCATCAGTCTACTCTCAATCATCAGTAAAGTGATGGAAGGTGTCATCAACAGTGCTATCAAGCAGCACCTGCTCAGCAATAACCTGCTCAGTGACACTCAGTTTGGGTTCTGCCGGGGCCACTAAGCTCCTGATCGCATTACAGCCTTGGTCCAAACATGGACAGAAGAGCTGAATTCCAGAGGTGAGGTGAAAGTGCCAGCCCTTGACATCAAGGCCATAAATCGACTGGATGTCGCATCAAGGAGCCCTCGCAAAACTGGAATCATTGGGTATCAGGGAATAAACTCTCCTGTGATTAAAGTCATTCCTGAAACAAAGGAAGATGTCATGGTTGTTGGAAGTCAGTCATCTCAGCTCCAGGACATCTCTGCAGGAGTTCCTCAGGGTAATGTCCTCAGCCCAACCAGCGTCAGCTGCTTCATCAACGACCTCTCCTCTATCATAAGGTCAGAAGTGGGGATGTTTGCCGAAAATTGCACAATGTTCAGCACCATTCATGACTCCTCAGATACATAAGCAGTCCATGTTCAAATGCAACAAGATCTGGACAATGTCCAGAAGGACTGACAAGTGGCAAGTAATATTCATGCCACACAAATGCCAGGCTATAACCATCACCAATAACAGACAATCTAACCAATATCCCTTGACATTCAATGGTATTACCATCACTGAATCGCTCATTATCAACATCCTGGGGTTATCATTGATCAGAAACTCAACTGGACTCACCACATAAACACAGTGGCTACAAGAGCAGGTCAGAGGCAAGGAAAACTGGTGAGTAACTCACCTCCTGACTCCTCAAAGCCTGTGCACTATCTACAAGACACAAGTCAGGAGTGTGATGGAATACTCCCCACTTGCCTGGATGAGTGCAGTCCCAACAACACTCAAGAAACCTGACACCATCCAGGACAAAGCAGCCTGTTTGATTGGCATTACACCAATAAGTATCCATTCTCTCCACCATCGATGTTCAGTAGCAGTGGTGTACAACCTACAAGATGCACTGCAGAAATTCATCAGGCAGCACCTTCCAAATCCACAACAACCTCCATCTAAAAGGACAAGGCAGCAGATGTATGGGAACACCATCAGATTCAAGTTCCCCTTCAAGACACTTACCATCCTGACTTAGAAATATATCACTGTTTCTACACTGTTGCTGGATCAAGATCCTGGAATTCCTTCCCTAATGGCATTGTGGATCAACCCACTGCAGGAAGACTGCAGCGGTTCAAGAAGGCAGCTCACCACCACCTTCTCAAAGGCAACTAGGGGCAGGCAATAAATGCTGGCCAGCCTGTGATATCCACATCCAGCTAATGAATAAATAAAAAAATAAGATTTAGCAGCCTCCTTGTCAAAAGCCTTCTAGAAATCCAAATAGGTTACACCCATTTTACCATGTACTTCCAAACACACTGGATTTTCATTCTTAATAATAGAATCGAAAATCTCACCAACGACCGAGGTCAAGCTAACTGGAGTATGCTTTCCTGTCTTCTGCTTCCCTCCCTACGTAAAGAGGGATGCTACATTAGCCATTTTCTCGTCCTCTGGGACCCTGCCTGACTCCAGTGATTCCCGAAAGATTACCATCAATGCCTCTACAATCTCCTCAGTTATCTCCTTCAGAACCCTGGAGTGTAGCCCCATCCAATCCAGCTAATTCTCAGGTTCCCAGCAACATTCTCATCAGTGATGGCCACTGCACTCATCTCTGCCCCCGACTCTCGCAAAATTCTGGTATGCTACTGGTGTCTTCCACTGTGATAACTGATGCAACATACATTCAGTTCCTCCATTATTTGTTTGTTCCCAATTCCTACTTCTCCAGTTTCATTTTCCAGCTGTCCAATGTCCACTCTTGTTCCTCTCTTACCTTTTATATTACTAGCTTACCCTCATATTTTACCTTCACCCCCTTATTGTTTTTCTTAGTTGTCCTCTGCCAGTTTTTAAAGACTTCACAGTACTTTGGCTTCCCACTAATCTTCACAACTTTGGGTGCTTTTTCTGCTGTTATGCTGCCTATGACTGCCCTCATCAGTCATGGTTGCCTCATCCTCTCCTCAGTATGTTTCTTCTTCCTGGGGATACATTTCTGCTGTGCCTCCCGAATTATCCCTAGAAACCTCTGCTAATGCTGTTCTACCATCTTCCCTGGTAGGCTGCCCTTCCAATCAACACTGGCAGCTCCTCCCTCATGTCTTTGCACTTACCTTTAACTATAACACTGTTACATCTGATTCCAGTTTCTATTATATTATGGTCACTGCCCCCAAGGGTTTCTACAACATTAAGCTCCCTAATCAAGTCTGTCTCATTACACATGACCAAATCCAGAATTGTCTGTTCCCTAGTGGGCTCTACCACACTGCTTCAAAATAGAAGTCTCGTAGACATTCCGTGAATTGCTTTTTTGAGATCCGCTGCCAACCTGATTTCCCAGTCCACCTGCATATCAAAGTTCACGAAGATTATTGTGACAGTACCTTTCTTACATGCCATTTCTATCACCTGATGTATTTTCTTCCCCAAATCCTGACTACTGCTAGGATGCCTGTACATAACTCCTATCAGGGTCTTTTTGCCTTTGCAGTTCCTTAACTCTACCCACTCAGAGTCTACACTTCAATGATATAACATTGCTTGCAATTGATTTTTCGTTTTTATCAAAAAGGCAACCCTGCCCCGCCTGCCTGTCATAGAGATATACAGCATGGAAACGAACCCTTTGGTCCAACTCGTCCATGCCAACCAGATATCCTATACAAATATAGTCCCATTTGCCAGCATTTGGCCCATATCGCTCCAAACCCTACCTATTCATATACCCATCCAGATTCCTCTTAAATGTGGTAATTATACCAGCCTCCACCACTTCCTCCGGCAGCTCATTCCATACACGCACCACCCTCTGCTTGAAAAATTTGACCTTTCCCCTCTCACCTTAAACCTATGCCCTCTGATTTTGGCCTCCCCCACCCCGGGGAAAAGGCCTTGTCTATTTAACTTATCCATGCCCCTCATGATTTGATAAACCTCTATAAGGTCACCCCTCAGCCTCTGATGTTCCAGGGAAAAATAGCCCCAGCCTATTTAGCTTCTCCTTATTGCTCAAACCCTCCACCCTGGCAACATCCTTGTAAATCTTTTCCGAAACCTTTCAAGTTTCACAACATCCTTCCTATAGCAGGGAGACCACAATTGCATACAATACTCCAAAGGTGGTTGAACCAATGTCCTGTACAGATGCAACATGACATCACAACTCCTTTACTCAATGCATTGACCAATAAAGGCAAGCATACCAAGCTCTTTCTTCCCTATCCTACCTACCTGCAACTCCACGTTCAAGGAATTATGAACCTGCACTCCAAGATCTCTTTGTTCAGCAACATTCTCCAGGACCTTACCATTAAGTGTATAAGTCCCACCCTGATTTGCCTTTTCAAAATGCAGCAACTCACATTTATCTAAAGTAAACTCTATCTGCCACTCCTTGGCCCATTGGCCCATCTGAACAAGATCCCATTGTACCCTGAAGTAACCTTCTTCGCTGTCCACTACACCTCTAATTTTAGTGTCATCTGCAAACTTACTAACCAGACTTCCTATCTTCACATCCAAACCATTTATATAACTGACAAAAAGCAGTGGATGCAGCACCAATCCTTGTGGCACACCGCTGGTCACAGGTCTCCAGTCTGAAAAGCAACCCTCCACCACCACCCTCTGACTTCTATCTTTGAGCCAGTTCTGTATCCAAATAGTTAGCTCTGCCTGTATTCCATGTGATCTAACCTTGATAACCAGTCTCTTTTCGATATGTCACATATCCTTGGATATTTAGCTCTCAGCCCTGAACCCCTTGCAGCCATGTCTCTGCGATGCCCACAACATTATACCTGCCAATTTCAATCTGCACTATAAGCTCATTCATGGTGTTTTGTATACTGCATTCATTTAAGCACGACATCCTCAGTCCTGTGTTGACTAGCCCCCATTTTCACAGTTGTTTCCTTATCAGTTGTGCCTGAACTTAGATTTATGATCCTTTCTATACTCTCTGTCCATTCTTTGTTCTGAAAACTTGGATAAACTCTGCTTAAATCTCCTCCCACTTGACCCTTTGCCATAATTTTCCAAGCAACTGAACCCTGTCCCCACTATTTAGTTTAAAGCCCTATCCAAGGCTCTACTTATGTGATTTGTCAGGACTCTGGTCCCAACATGATTCAAGGGGAGCCGCCCCAGTGGAACAGCGCCCTCTTTCCCTAGTATAGGTTCCAATGTCAATGAATTCAAACCAGTTTCTTCCACACCAATCTTTGAGCCACATGTTTACTTCTTTAAATCTTGTTGGCCCTGTACCAATTAGCTCATAGCTCAGGTAGTAACCCAGAGATTATTACCTTTTTGGTCCTACAATTAAATGTAGTCCCTTGCCGCTCATATTCCCTCAACAGAACCTCCTTTCTCTTTCGAACTATATCATTGGTACCTACGTGGTACATAACAACTGGATCTTTTCCCCTTCCACTCTAAATTCCTCTGCAGCCCAGGTGAGGTATCCTGAACCCAGGCTCCAGGCAGGTAACACATCCTTTGGGACTCTCAACCCTGGCTACAGAGATCAGTTTTGATTCCCCTGACTATATATCCCCGATTACAACTACATTTCTCTTTTGTTCCCCATCCGCTCTTGACTGGTTCCCTGTAACGCAGTACTATAGTCAGTTTGCTCATCCTCCCTACAGCCCCCATTCTTATCTTCACAGGTTGCAAGCATCTCAAATCTGTTAGACAAGCTCAAGGGCTGAGGGTCCTTCAGCACTATCTCCTAGATCACTCTACCTGCCTCATTCATAGACACATCCTCTTATTCCTGACCACTGACTTAATTCGAGGTAGTTAATCCAAGCAGTCTCCTGAAACATAGCATCCATGTAACTATTTTATTTCAAGGATATACACTTTATTCATAAAAAGTATTTCTTACTTAAGCAAAATATGATTTCAATATATTTGAGGCACCAGGAGGATCTGATAACTGAATGGAACCCCCTTTACACTTTGGCTGAAAGACCATGGATGGTTGGCTTTGGTGGCAGCTGCCCTAAGCTTTAGTGTGTCCCTTAGCACATGGTGTTGGACCTTGGAATATGTCAGTCTGCAACACTCACTCGAGGTCATCTCCTTGCTGTGGAAGACCAACAAGTTTGGGCAGAGTTGATGGTCCTCCAGGCGCAGTCGACATTTCTCTTGGTTTGTGTCCCAGGGAACAGCCAGCAGAGCACAGAGACATGCATCATGAAGCTGTTCAGAACAAACCTCGACAAGAACCACTGCATCTCTCTCCAGACGTTCTTTGCAAAGGCACATTCCAGCAGGAAATGTGCGACAGATTCGAGGGCAGCATTAAGTGACGCACCAGATGCACATGAAGGATCTGATGGTCAGTGCCCTTCTCATAAACAGACAAGTTATGTCTTGGAAAGTTCTGGCCATGAGGCATTCTGCCAAATGACTTTGACAGTCTGCTCAGGGCACAAGCCAACAGGATCCACTCTCTCATTTTCCCGCAGGGTCTCAAGAACACTATGCTGATGGAGTTGTGGTCGAAGGTGTTTTTCTTTGCAAATTTCTCCACGAAGGATAGGTGATACAAAACGGTCCAAGAACTTGGAGCATTCCACAGCAATGAGTATCATCCTTCGTATCACTAGAGATAGGAAGAATCTTAGTGAGTAGCGACAGTTAGTGTTTGCGTACCAAAGGTCTCCACACAGTTTGATGCAGCCACACACAAGAGTGGCCATCAGGATGATGCCTGCATTGGGTACATTCTTCCCCCAAGCACAGGTTTGTTCAGGTGAATCACCAATCCTAGAGCAGACCTGACCCAGTTGGCGATGACCTTAGACAGGATTTTGTAATCTGCATCCTGGAGTAAAATTGGTCGCCAATTTCTAATTTCCTCCCTCTCCCTCTTCTGCTTCTGCTTGTAGACAAGAATGATGATACCTTTCCTCATGGATTCATACATGCTACCTGCTATATACCTCCAGCAGGTCCTGGCCAATCAAGTCCCACGGAGCTGAAATCAAGCCCTCACTTCCCGGAGTTTTATTCTTTTCTGAGGACTCGTGGGCCTTGGTCAGCTCATCCAGACTTAATGGCTGGTACAGCCTCTCCCACATGCTGTCGTCCAAGACTTCCATGATAGAGGACAGGAACAACTGGGAGGCCATGCTGTCTGTGGGCTTTGTGTCATACAGTTGGGCATAAAAGTATTTGCTAGTCCTCAGGATGTCAGACTGAGATGATGTTACTGAGCCACCTTCTTCCTTCAGGCTGCTGAGCACAGAGCTCTCCTTGTGCACCTCTGGAAGAAGAGATGTGAGCACATCTCATCCTGCTCCACAGTGTTGTCCCTGGACCTGAAAATTATCTTGGAGGCCTCCGAGGCAAAAATGAGGCTTGCTGGTTCTTCACTTCCTGAAGATCCTCCATGACATTGACCCATCGTCTACACCAGGAGTAGATTTTGCATGCTTTTCTGGAGTTTGGACAGTTTTATGCCATCTGTCTCTCTCACCTTCTGAACACCTTGATGTTCTCTTTGACTGTTTTCCACCAGTCTAATGGACATTCAAAGAGGGGCTTCACAGTTCTCCAACCTGTGCAATCCCTTTTGAGCTCCTCAATGTTTTCTGGGGTCAACAGTTTCACGTTCAGCTTCCGTATTCTCTTGCCAGCCCACTGGTTGTCCTGTATGACAGTTGGCCACCAGCAGGCAGTGGTCAGTGAGGAACACTGGTTTAACGTCAGTGGATCTGACCAAGAACGTGTGGGACACAAACAGGAAATCTATCCTAGAGTGAATAGACCTGTCTGGCTGGGACCAGGTGTATCTATGCTGCACTGTGTTTGCAGGACTGCTGAAGATGTCATGCAGCTTGGCAATGTTAGCCGTTCCCATCAGAAATCTGGACATGGTGTCTGGTTTGCTGTCAGCCCTTCCAGGTCTTCCGTCTCTGGCCAGAATGACCGGCCTGGACATTGCCAAGATCAGTGGGAGCTGCTGCAGGGATGGCCAACCGCACACTCTTTACCACTGGGGCGTACACATTAGTTAGTCTCAGGGGATCATTTTTGTACATAACATCTGCTACGAGGAAGCACCTAGCCTAGGGGAGGCAATGGCCTAGTGGTATTATTGCTGGACTGTTAATCCAGAGACCTGGATAACATTCTGGGGACCTGGGTTCAAATCCTGCCACAGCAGATGGCGGAATTTGAATTCAATAAAAATATCTGGAATTAAGTATCTAATGATGACCATGAATCCATTGCCGATTGTCGGGAAAAACCCATCTGATTCACTAATTTCCTTTAGGGAAGGAAATTGTCATCCTTACCTGGTCTGGCCTACATGTGACTCTAGACCCACAGCAATGTGGTTGACTCTGAACTGCCCTCTGGGTAATTAGGGATGGGCAATAAATGCTGCCAAGCCAGTGACGTCCTCATCCCGTTAACGAATAAAGAAAAAAAAAAATCACCTCCTTAACATTGGAGATGGTGAAGTTGCCAACTTGCAACAAAATACCCAGGCCAACGTGGAAACACATTGTGTAGTAGTTTAACGCTACACATAGTTTCTCCATCCATATAACTATTCCCCTCGCTGAATGTCACAGTGTTCGGAAATCAGACTCTAGCTCTTCGACTTTGAGCCAGAGTTCCTCAAGCAACCAACACTTGTTCATATGTGGTCACTATAAACCACAATAGAATCCACCCGCTCCCACATCTGCTTAGCTCTGCATCTCTATTTTATTTAGTTAGTTTTTGGTATGATTTTTCAAAATTTTCTACAGGTCCTTTAGTTTTTAAGATGTATATATTTCCATTATTTATCTTCAACCTGAAAGTAACCTATAATAGAATCAAATTAGCAGCTATTACCAAGCAATGGATATCCTGTTTTCTTGTAATGTCACCCTTTTGTGCAGAGCTCCCATTCCTAGGCTTCATTTTATCCGATAAAAAGATTTTACAAACTATGAACCAAAAAAAGCAAGCAAAAAGCACCCGCTCCCCTTTGCGCCAAATTCCCACACTATCTCCAAATTCCCTGAAGTATTTACTCACTCGGGCCGTGTCTCACTCTGGATGGGATTGCTCCTTCCTGACATTGCACAACTTACTGGTCATAGAGTTTCAACTGGCCCTCTCTTAAATAGAGCTGAGGTGCAATGAGATGACTCACACTCAGGATTATTCATCAAGTGTTTACTGATTGAAAATTCCTATCTGAAAGGAGACAATTTGTTTTGGAGTTCACAAGCTACAATTGCTCAAGTAAGGCCTGTAATTCACTTATTAACTACCAATGTGTCAACCAATCATCACCTTTTTCTCCACTGGTTGCCATCATCATGATTGTGTAAATTTAGCATTCTTGCATTTGCCCTTATGATTGTGAAAAGCTTCAGAAACGTGTCTCTCTTTGAAGTATTATTCACATTTTGAATTGCCAAGCAACTGATTCATTAAATGGTCTTCTCCTCCTGTATTAATAATGTATACCAGTAACTTTGTAATTACATTGCTAGATTAATTGGTATATACTTAACTGTTTTCTGTCTTCGCCCCTTGCTTGAAGAGAAGTGTTACATTTGACATTTTCCATCCAGTGGGAACTTTCCAGAAACTGGGAATTACAAAAGTTGCAGCCAATGTCTTTTCCATTACTTTTTTTAAGATGGTAGGATGCAAGTCCAAGACACTTATTATCCTTTAGTCCCATTAGTTTGCCGAACAATTCTTCCTTAGTCATAGTGATTGTTTTAAACTACACCCTTCCTCTTGTTTCAATATGTTCTACAGCTCTTTGGGTGTTTTTGGTGTTTGGTATCATAAGGACAAAGACAAATAAAATTTATTCTAACTGTATGCCATTTTCTTGGTTCCATCATGAATTCCATGTTCTTATCCCACAAGGAACCAATGTTTACCTTGGATACATTGCCACGCCTCACAGTGCTGGAAATCAAGTTCTGCTGTTCCCTGAGCTGTCATTGGAGTTGAATATTTTTAAAATTGTGGAGAATTTCCCAATTTATAGATTTTCAGACATAGAAAGTACAGACCAGATTTCTGTACTTGACATGAATTATTATTATAAACAAATACACTCAAGCTTCATGTAAATAATTATGAACCATTGGCATATAGTTTTACCAAATAAAACTCCAATTGCTTATAAACCATCCTACGCCATTACACACACCACAAATAAAGAAACAACGACTTTGTAGATGAAGGAAAAACTGGAAAAGCAGTTCAGCAGTCTCTGTTCCCAGGATCTACTGTTATGACTCTTGTGCTAACCAGAATGCTGCTTCTCAGTCTTCTTACTTGGTTTGCAGCAGGCACAGGTGGCTGGTTCATACTTATAAGAAATTTGTCACTTATTAGTTAGAAGTCACAGCTTACAGCAACTGCTGGAGGAAGACTCAACTGGTTTTCTTCAGGCTTAAAATGGCATTAACTGCAGTGAACAGAGAGTGATCCTGAGCTGGTGGAGGACTGAATGTTTCTCATTATTCACTTTGCAATCCCAAGTTGTTCAGCTACCTGACAACCAATCATTTGATTATTGATATGCAGTTGTTCATCATCGATAACTGGTCACTCATGCACAGAATAAGCAGCTACTTTTTGCCAACTGAAGCTCCATTTAGACACAACCCTTTAGCTACAGTTAGTCAGCAAACTACACTTTAACTATTGCTAGAACCAGCAGCTGTGTAAACAATGCTTACAATGATTATCTGTTTACTTACTTTCAAAACATGCAGCAATCCTCCAACAATCCATGACTTTAAATGAGTTCTTTTTCTCCTTTCACTCCATAATTAAAAATGAAGGCAAAATATGAGGTATTGTTCCTCCAGTTTATGTTTGGTCTCACTCTGTCAGTGGAGGAGGCCAAGGATTTCCATGTCACCAACACTCCCACCAGCCCCACCCCACTCTCGCCCTCTATTTATTTCTGGGCTTGCCTCCTTCCCTCCCCAGCCCTGACAAAGGGTCTCGGCCAGAAATGTTGACTTTCTTGTTCCTTGGATGCTGTCTGACTGGATGTGCCTTTCCAGCTCCATATTTATTGACTTTAGCTTCCAGCACCTGCAGTCCCTACTGTCTCCCTTCAACTAGCTAACATGGAAATACTGGAACAGATAGACACTGAGTTCTCATTTTTAGAGAAAAGACAATGGGAAGATCTTGTAGGACTACTGAGAAAGTATGACGTAATCTGTGGAGATACCCCTGGATGTACTACATTAGCTAGAAATGATGTGGACATGGGAGAGTCAGAATCGATAAAGCAACATCTTTATAGGTTGAGCGCAGAGAAACAAGCTAAGGTGGGAACTGAGATTCAGTACATGCTGGAAAACCACTTGATTGAATTTAGTCACAGCAGCTTGAGTTCACCAATAATGTTGGTTTCTAAACTAGATGGATCAACTAGACTTTGTAGAGATTTTAGAAAGGTGAATGTGGTTGCAAAGACATGATTTGTATCCAGTTCCACAGTTGGACTGCTGTATTGCTAGAGTTGGCAGTGCCTCATTCTTTTCTAAGATTAATCTATTGAAGGGGTACTAATAAGTGCCATGAACCTTAAAGGATAAAGAAGTATCTGCTTTTGTAACACCAAATGGATTATACCAATTTCAGGTGATACCATTTGGGTTAAAAAAAAACACACCAATTACATTCCAGAGTCTTATGAATGAGGTTGTGGCTGAGGTTTACAAATGTGTAGTTTATTTAGGTGATGCTATGGCACATGGTAAATGAAAAATCATGAGGTTTTTAGGAATGTATAGATTTTACTGGAAATGTGTGTGTAATTTTGGCATGATAGCTGCCTTTAACAAATTTGTTAAAGAAACAAGCAAAATTGGTATGAGCAGCAGAATGCCAAGTAGCCTTTGAAAAGTTGAAAGCAATCTTAATAAATGAACAGGTATTGGTCTCCCCTAATTTTTCCAGATGTTAAATATCAAATATTTTGTAATGAAACACATTTTTGAATAGAGTTACAATGTTTTATGGACAAAGGCATGTAACAACCTTTTTCTTTATTTTTCTGGCCTGAATATTGACTTCACCAGCTTCAAAATCTCTCCACCCCCAACCTGTCCATCGTCCAACTCACCTCTCTGCTCCACCCTTCTCACTGACCAACCATAATAGCCCTATCTGCATCCATCTATCTCTATCCCAACCCCCCTCCCTCTATTTATTTCTGGGCTCCCCTCCCCCTTGCCAGTCCTGACAAAGGGTTTCAACCTAAATTTTGACTTTCCTGCTCCTCAGATGCTATCTGGTTAACTAGTTGAATTGTAGGAGGTTCACTTTGAGAACTGTCTGCGCCACCTTACTCTCGTTATAGCCATCATCTTCCATTACTGTTATCACCACACTTGTTCCTTCTTGTCTTCTTCTTCTGACAATACTTTTCAGTATAATCCTGTAACATAAATGATTATTCTTCCTACGATTATTTATCAGAAAAGTCAGCCTCCTAACGATGTATGAACAAATGAACTCTTGTTTTTTAAAACCTAAGGTACCAATACTTCATCTCCTTGTTCAGATTATATCTTAATTGGTAGCCCATAAAACTTTTAACTTTTCCAGTACTATCCTAGCTGTTATCATCCTGAAAGGAATAGCTTCTGGAAATTGTGTTATCAAATCCATAATTGTAAATGAAATAACTGCACAGAAGCTGGTATCCCATCACTGAGTCACCCTTTACTTACATATGCTCTGTATACTGGCTCTAACCAGCCAGCTCCAAGCCAGTCCCTAGACTGAGGAGCCCTTCTGACACTCCTGTTTATAGGTCAGCCAGGGCTCCCTGATTGATCCTTGTTAACTACCACAATCAAGGATCTCATAGTCAATGAGATCCAGCTGGCCCTGGGTCCAGAGAATCACTCTGCTGTTTGGGGACCGGGGTAGCAACCACAAGCATTTGGGGACCATGAGAAGGGGAGTTCACTCCGGGACGTGGAGACTTGCAGGCAGATCATCCCAGGGTTTAGGGTCTGTCAGAGATGGCATCAATTTGGCGTCTGACAACATTGATAAGGGGTTCACTCCAGAGTTAGGGGAGGAGTGAGTGGGGATCACTCCATGGTTTAGGGATGGAGGGGCACACATGGGGATTTAGGGATAAGGGTGAATCATTCTAGAGTTTGGGAATTTGGTGTGGGGAGGGTGTCAGAACTGGGTTGAAGAATGTAGAGACAGCAAGTCACTCCGGGGTTTGAGGACTGGGGAGGGGGTACTCCAGGATTTGGGGACGGATGAGGGGGGTGTGCATGTAACTTCAAAGTTTGAAAACTAGGGGGTGATCACTCTGGGGAGGAGCCATTTGAGGGAATGGGAACTGTGGGGGGCGGGGGGGACGGGGGGGGGGGGGGGTCTCTCCCGGTTTGGGGGGGGGTGAAGGGATCACTCCGGGATATTTGGAGACTGGGAGGGGGGGGTACTCCAGCATTTGTGGACGGTAAAAGGTGAAGTCGATCATTCCAGGTTTCAGGGAATTGCAGTTGGGGTCTAGGAGAATCACTGTGAGCAGTGATAATTGTGTTATCTAGAGGCGGGGGGAGTGGGGATATCACTCTGGGATATGGGGAGATCATTCCAGGGTTTGGGATCTGCCAACCTCACATTTGGTGACTTTGACAAGGGGGATCACTCTGGAATGTGAGGAATGGGTGGGTGCTACCACTCCAGCATTTGGGTACCATTTGGGGAATTACTTGGTGGGGGAGTTGGGGGAGGAACAGTCCAGACTTTGGGAATTTTGAAGGGTGGATCACTTTGGAGTATGAAGACTATGATAGAGGGGAGAAATTCCAGGGTTTGGGGACTATGGTAAGGGGGTAGTTTCACATTGTGAAGGGAGAATCATGGCGCAGACGGGTGCAATCACTCTGCCACTTCAGAAACATGTGTGGGTGATCTCTCCAGGATTTTGGGATGTTTGAGTGGTGTAGCTACTGTGGGCAACACTCCAGGCTTTGGAGACTTTGAAGGGAAGGGTGGTCACTCTGGGGTTTAGGAATGGTGGGGGTGGGTGTATTTGGGGACTGAGGGTGGGAGGGGGTTGCTCCAGGGTTTGGGAACTGGGGACTACTCGGAGTTTAGGAGCCACAGAGAAAGGAAATACTCCAGGGAAGGGGTTAAGCTTAATGCCGAGAAGGCGATAACCTAGTGGTATTATCGATGGATTATTAATCCAAAGACCTAGATACCATCCTGGGGACCCGGGTTCAAATCCCGCCACTGTAGATGGTGGAATTTGAATTCAACAAAATATCAGGAATTAAGAATCTAATGATGGCCATGAATCATTGCTGATTACCAGATACACCCATCTGGTTCACTAAAGCCCTTTAGGGAAGGAAACTACCATCCTTACCTGGTCTGGCCTACATGTGACTCCAGACCCACAGCAATGTGGTTGACTCTTAACTGCCCTCTGCGCAGTCAGAGATGGGCAATAAATGCTGCCTAGCCAGTTACACCTTTAATGAATAAAGGGAGGAAAAGTCATCCAAGTTTTACGGGTGGGGTGTGGGTCACTCCAGTGTTTGTGGACTTGAGGAGGGGTTCACTCCAGGATTTGGAGACGGGTGATGAGGTGGTCATTCCAGGATTTAAGAACTCGGTAAGAGGGTGTAACTCTGGGGTTTGCTATTTTAGAGGCTGAGGGGGTAAGTCCATGGCTTGGGAACTGGGATGAGGGTCTGACTCCAGAGACTGGGTACTCAGGGGGAGGAGCACTAATGATCTGAGGGCAGGCATGTAAGGGGGTAATGTAGAGGTAGGGATTTCTCTGAGAAGCTAAAGGGGTAACTCCAGGATTTTGGGGTGGGGGTTTCTCTGGAACGTGGGGAGGAAGGGAGTCACTCTGGTGTGAGCTGACTGGAAAGGGGTTCATGCCGGTTTAGGGACGACGGGAGGCATTCACCCTAGGGCATGGGGACAGAGGGGAGACAGGGACTCCAGGATATAGGGATGGTTGAGGGGCACAGAACTCCAGGGTTTGGGGATTGGAGGGGGAAATCACTTTGGGGATTGGGGACCGTGCTGGAGTAAAGTAATTCTGGCATTTGGGTGTTGGAGGGGGTGGAATCACTCTATGGATTGGGAATTTGAGGAGGGGGGGATCTCTCCAGGGTTTGGAAGCTGTGAGGGGAAGGGGTCATTCCAGGATTTGGGAACTGGGAGCAGGGGCTCACTTTGGGGATTAGGGACTGTGCTGAGTGAAGCCATTCTGGGATTTGTGGCCTGCAATGGGGGAGGGGAGAAATCACTCTATGATTTGGGGACTTTGAGCAATAGGTCTCTCCAGAGTTTGGGGAGAGGGGATAGCATTCTGGGGTTTGGTGGCAGTGGGGAGGAGGGATCACTCTGGTATTTGGGATCTGGTGGGTGGACCATTCTGGGGTTTGGGAACTAGGGAAGGCCTTACTCCAGAGTTGGGGGAAGAAGGGAGTTATTCCTGGATTTGGGAATGGGGTGTGGGATATGGAGGCAGGGGTTCACTTGGGGTGTTGGGAGTAGTGGGGAGGGGGCCACTCTGGGCTTTATGAACGAAGGTGGTAGGCACTCCAGGATTTGTGAACTGCGGTTAGGGTGGGGATTGAGAGGAAAAAGAGTCACTCCGGGTTTTGGGACAGGATGGGGACTGTGAGCAGCAAGGATGTAACTCTGGGGTTTGGGGACAGGTGGAAACTCTGAAGGGGAAGTGGGTCACTCCGGGGCTTGGGGGCAGGTTGGGGAGTGTGAGGGGGAAGTGGGTCACTCCGGGGGAGGGGGGCAGTGTGGGGAGGGCGGGGGGAAGTGGGTGACTCGGGGGTTGGGGGGCAGCGTGAGGGGTAGTGGGTCACTCTGGGGTTTCAGGGCAGGGCGCACGGTGTGAGGGGTGCACCCTGGGGTTTAGGGGGATGGTGAAGTAACAGTGTCACTCTGCGCTTACTCAGCAGCGCAGGGATTTAACGAACAGTCAGAACGTGCTGACGTCTTACAGATTTTTCTGAAGAAGGGTCTCGACCCGAAACGTCAGCCTTCCTTTTCCTCTGATGCTGCTTGGCCTGCCGTGTTCATCCAACTCTACACCTTGTTATCTCTTGACGTCTTACACAACGTGTGCAACCTGGCTTGCGTGTCCCCGACAACGTGTCAACGTAAGTGCGCACGCAGCGAGCGGCGTGCTGACGTCCCCCCCGCCCCCATTCCGGTGAGTATTGTTGTTGTGGCTGCGGTGTCGGCTTCTCCGTTTGTCCGGGTTGCGCGGGCATTCCCGCCGCTGCATCCTTTTAGGGATGCATGGGCTGTCAGTACGTTCCCGAGTTGTTTTTCTGCTCTTCAGTCTGAGGCCGCCCTCGGTCCCGATCTAAAGCATTAACGCAGAGCCCGAGGGAGGAGGCCTCGCCGGCCTGGGCTGTTTACCCAGAGACCGAGGGAGGCTGGCGGCGGCGGCGGGGGGCAATGTTACCCCTAGGGAGAGAAAGAGGGGTGTTTATACCAAGGCGGGGAGGACGAAGGATGCCTATCCCGGGGGGGTGGGAGCGGGCGGGTAGGGTGGAAGGGAATGTAGAGACGGGGATGGTTGTAGGAAATGTAGAGTTGTGTTTATGGGGGGAGGGGCGGGTGGAGTGCTTGAGAGCTGTTTCGTCTGGGAGGAAGGAAAAAAATGGGAATTAACTCTGGGGGCAAGGGGAAGATGGGGGTGGGAATAGAGTCGAAATGTGATGATTGCCTGGCGAATGTTTTTTTTCCCTAGGGTCTGGGGGATGGTGTTTGCCCTAGTGTGTTGGGCGGGGGAGCTGTTTATCCAAGTGGCAGTCATGTAGCACAGGGTCTATGCTTGTCTTAGGGTGGGGGCTTGCGGGGAGTGGCACAGTGTTTACCTTGGGACCTGATTGAGGCTTGGTGAAAAGTGAGACTGGAAAAATGTGTGATGGGTTTTTTGTTGTTGAAATTAGGGCTTCTGTAGTTATTGAAATGAAATGAAATGACATGACAAGTCAGAAGGTTAGAGTTCAAAGATATTTCAGGCCAAAAGGCTTTACAGAAAACACATGCATTGAGAAGTCTGCTACAGTGTTTTGGAGAAACAGTCTGTCATTTTTCAGTTATTAACTTTGCAGCCTTTTCCACTCAATATTAAGTTCAATTACTTTAGACTGTGAACTCTGTCCTCCATTTTAATATCCTTTACCCCAGTGTCTGTATCTTGTCTGAGTTTTGCTTTCAGTTTGAGCTGACCTTTATTCTGCTACTTACACTCTGGACTTATGCTTTGTTATTTCTTTACAACCATGAGCAATAGGAGCAGGTTCAGACTATTCGGCCCCTTCAAGTCCACCCCATATTGATCTGCCTCCGATCTCAACTCCTTGTTTGTGCCAGCTCCTCATAGCCCTCCATTCCATGATAGTTTTAAGAAAATCAGCCTTGTCTTTCAATATTTTCTGCATCTGCTCTCCACAACATTCAAATAGAGCATTCCATGCATTCATATCCTTCAGAGAAGAAATTACTTCTCATTGCTGTTTTAAATGAGTGACCACTTACTCTGTAACTGTGTCACCATTTTGAGACATTCTGCACTAGTGGAAACATCTTCTGAACATCTATCCTGTCAAACTGTCTCAGAATCTTGAATATTTAATTCTTTAAAATCCTAGTGAATAGAGGCCTGACTTCTCAGCTGTTCTTAATTAATCAACCCCTTCATCCCAGGAATTGGCCTTATTGTTTCTTTTCCATTGCCTCCAATGCCAGTATACCAATTTTTAAATACTGGGTCCAAACCATATACAGTATTCTAGGTCTTGCCTGTTTGCAATTCCAGCTCCCTAGTAACAAAGGTCGAAATTCCATTTGCCACCTTAATTACTTGCTGCACTTGCATGATAAGGTTTTGTGTTTTGTACTCAAAATCAACCAGATGCTTCTGTACTACTTTGAAGTCCAAGTCCATTAAATAGTCTGCCTTCTGATTCTTCCTACCAAAGTGTGAAATCTCATACATTGTCTCATTAAACTGCATTTGCCAAGAATTGCCCATTCACTCACTCAATCTATCTATATCCCCTTACATATTCCTTGTGCCCCCATCACAACATGTTCTCCTAGCTACATTTGTACGATCAGTAAATTTGGATGCATTGCACTCTGCTCCTTTCTCCAAGTTGTTAATATGGATAGTAAATAAACAGAGACCCTGGGACTGATCTTTGTCACATTGTTAGAGTTTTAAATGCTAGGAAATAGTAATGATTATTTGATGATTTAATACGAATATAGTTACACATTAATCTTTGCTATTTTCTTTTAAGTTCTAGACTAACTGAACTTGATAAGCGTGAGGCAGTTGATTTTGAAAGAATGGCTCAGTTTGGAGGGCAGAAGAATCCCCCGTGGACCACCCAGTTTTCTGCTGCTGTTACACAGCCAGGTCAGTCTTTCTGAGTACTGCTATTTATTCTATGTGAGCATATCTCTATTAAGCCAGGCAGTATGTGTTCAGTCCCAGTCAGTGCACAATTGTCATCTGACCACCAGGTCACCTTGTAAAACAAATATGGGTTCAAATTTTCAGAGCAGTGGCAGTAGTTTTCAAATTGCCACTGCACTCCAATTCCCCCAGTTAGATTCTACTGTGAGTTTCTAGCAGGTCTTCTGATCCCGATTTTCTGGGAACTATTATTGGAGTCGGTTCAAGCCAGGGTTAACAGGACATGGCCCCTTGTATTGCATTTGCTACACTCCAAAAACTGTAGCAGTTCAAGAGTACAGCTCACCCCAATGTTCATGAGTATTTAGAGATGGCCAATAAATGCTGGTCAAGCCAGCAATGGGCACATCCCACGAACAACTGCCCAGAGTCTCTGACTCTATTTCAGAGGGTCCCAAGGAGTAGGAAAATTGTCCTTTAGAAGTTGAAACAGAGGTCAGCATTTCAAGTCAGCATTTCAAGTCCTCATGCACATCTTCAGTTATATATCCTATCTCCTAATTGCATAGGATTTGGCCTGTTGTGTATATTTTGGGAATTCTGTCTGCTGACAAACTTGTTAAATAAAAACACAAAATGCTGGAAGTTCTCACTAAGTCTGTCAGCATCTGTGGAGAGAGAATAAGGGTGAAACATATACCCTTTCCTATCCACAGATGATGCCTGACTAGGTGACTACTTCCAACATTTTCTTCTAAATCAAGTAGCCAATATCTGCAATATTTTGCTTTTAAGTAATGCCTTCATGCTCACAAGATCACATGCGCTATTTCACCTTGATTCTGTTATGGTCCTGGTAATGTTTTACCTCTGTCAAACCACATATAAAACCCTACCATTGCTGTCATGTTTGAATTTATTGTCTCCATCAGGTGCCCTTGGTGTTCAGCCATCGTTGCTAGGTGCCTCTCCAGCCATGTACACCCAACAGCCAGCCCTGGCTGCAGCTGGCCTCACCACCCAAACACCTTCAGGCTATCAGCTCACCCAGTCAGCAGCCTTACAACAGCAGGCAGCAGCTGTTGCATTGCAGCAGGTAGGCTTATCCACTCTCCTAGTGTCATGAACAGATATGCAGAGAGATCTTGTGCTGTGCTTTGATCAGTGCAGTCTTTGAGATATGATATAGTTACATTGTTCTGTAGTCTTACTGGTTAATGCAAATGATAAAATTGCAACTGCCAAGTTTACTCTTTACCCATTGGGATTGAATTCTAGCATCTTTTAGTCATGGATTTATTTTTAATCCAGTGAATGTTCCTTGTCACCGTAGATCAGAGATGTCCTGGCAAATGTCACTTTAAAACCAGTGTTTGTCCTGTGTTATGGTCATTATGAATCAGAATTCAGAAGTGTGTCTCTACATCTGGGTGATTTGATTGTACCAGTGCTTGAGGAAAAGACTAAGGGTTTGCTCCCACAGTCCAAAGCTGTGTAGGTTAGAAAGATTTGCCATGCTAAGTTGCCCATAGTGCCCATGGATGCAGAGTTATGGGGAAGGGTGAGGGGCTGGATTTGGATGGGGTGCTCTTCAGAGCGTCAGTGCAGACTTGATGGCCTGAAAGACTCTTTCTACATTGTAGGGATTAGAAATGAAACATAAGACATGAGGGCATTAGATGATTGTTCAAAGAGCCAGTGCGGACGTGGTGGGCCTAATGGCCTCCTTTACAATAACAATTCAGTGATTGTTTAAATGATTGAGCTAGTAACAAGTCTAATTACCAGCTTCAGAGATAGTAGGAACTGCAGATGCTGGAGAATCTGAGATAACAAGGTGTAGAGCTGGATGAACACAGCAGGCCAAGCAGCATCAGAGGAGCAGGAAAGCTGACGTTTCGAAGGATCTAGGTCCGAAACATCAGCCTTCCTGCTC
>NC_063351.1:206281-207573 GCF_021869965.1 Rhincodon typus
CTACACCTTGTTATCTCTAATTACCAGCTTCACCTTGTTTGATGGATAAGAAATTGTAGACATCACCAGGCAGGTACGTTGATATAGTCTGAAACTTTCAGTATTTTTAGATTATATTGTATTGCTTATATAACTAGATGCAGGAGGGAGATGGGTAGATTACCCCTTTCAGAAGAAGGTGATCAGTGGTATAGTTACTGCTAGATGAGACCTCGTTGGGTTTATTTTTATTTAGCTTATGTTTGGAGGTTGGAATCACTTAAGTGAGGGGTGGTGGGTGAAGGCTCAGAGAATTCTGGGAAGAATCAGCCAGTGAGATGTAGCACGGTAAATGTACCCTTAATTCAAGTGACAGAGTATTACAGGAAGTGTGATGTTACCTCCTACTACAGGATTTATAGGGAGAAAGTATGTTCATTGAAACTGCTTTTTTTTTGCTAAAAGAAGTAATCTCATGGGCTGCACGTCATTTAAATTATCAAACGTATGTAGCTGCTGACATGAGCAATCACAGGTACACACGACAGAACAATGACCGGGAACGTTGTTGCCCATTGCTGGGAGTGGTGAGTGAGAGATAAGAGATGGTGAATTGAATAAGTGTATTGACATTGTTGCAAAGCTGGCTAGATTTATGGATTGGAAGGCAGGATGTTAGAATTTGGTGTTTGTAAAATATTGGTGTTTGTAAAATGCTAGGAGGGAAAGCATTACGTGGTCCCTTTAAAAGATTTTTTTTTCTATGCTTGGAGATGTCTGTGAGCAGCTTGAAAGTTTACAAGTACGACGTGCACCCAAATTGAAACATTTGTATCAGAAGGCCAAGCAGCATTTTTAACGACAACAGGTTTTTGAACTTAGCTAATCAATTTGAGCCAGGTACTTCGATACCAACAACCTATCAAATTTGAATCTGATGGTTTTGACAACCTAGGACCAATCCAATTGTAAAAAATTAATATGTCATCAGGGATGTAAAAGAAGGGGGCACTTGGAAAATCGGCAGAGCTAACTGCCATCTGCTAGAGATAATAGCTCTCAGCCTTTAGAGAAAGCATCATCTATTCACAATGGTACCATGGCACTCCTAGATAAGATTCCTGACAGAAGAATCAAAGGAGAAGACACAGAACATTTTGGAAGATGTAACCTGGCTATAATTTCAAGAGACTACTATTGTAGCCTATTGTTTTATGCTATTGTTGACATGTTAACATTCTATTGTTTTATTATATAAGTATTATAATATTATATTATATATATAATATGTTATATTATATTATATATATAAT
>NC_063351.1:207583-251772 GCF_021869965.1 Rhincodon typus
ATATTATATTATATATATAATATGTTATATTATATTATATATATAATATGTTATATTATATTATATATATAATATGTTATATTATATTATATTATATATTTATTGGAACAGCATACGATTGGAATCTTGCGTTATTCGGGAATAGTTAGTAGTTGTAATAGCCTGTTGTAATTTTACTGTACTTTTACAGTTAGAGAAAGACCTTCTGCCTTTATCGCCACAATGTTACTATGGGATTGTGTGTAAAGTTTCAAATATTAATGCAATGGGTTATATATAATATCCTTGTTTCTGGTTTATATTTCTGCCCATAATCTATATTGCTGTATTTCTCATTTTTGTACTTGATAACAACCCACCATCATTACCTTCTTTTCCTATAGAGGTGTTTTGCTCTGCCCGTGGTGTCAGGTTCAATGGTGGGGAGACTCAGTTCAAGGAGTTCATGATAAAATGCTCCCAGCAAACTGAATTTGTATTTTTTTATTCACTAATGGGATGTGGACATTGCTGGCTTGCCAGCATTTTTTATTGCCCATCCCTAGTTGCCCTTGAGAAGATAGTGGTGAGCTGCCTTCTTGAAATGCTGCAGTCCTCATTTCTGTACTTCTGATATTTGTGGAGCCTTTAGAGAAGGAACATAAGGACAGGAGTACACCATTTGACTCCTTAAGCATGTTCTGCCATTTGGTCAGTTTGTAGCTTTTCGACAGCCCAACCTTACATAATTTCAACTCATGTCTCTTAAGATCCAATTTTAAATGAAAGTTGATCCCAGCATTAACTGCTGGTTTCAGAAGAGTTGAAACTTCTACCATTATTTGTTGAAGTGCTTGTTAACTTCACCACTAAAAGGTTTGGCTCTAATTTTTAGATAATGCCTCTTGGTTCAAGACTTCCCAATCCAGTCGCACAAACACAGAAGCACAGAATATGGGAACAGGAGTAGGCCGTTCAGCCTTTTGACCGTGCTGCATATTTTCATAAGGTCATGGTTGATCCTCTTACTCGGCACCTTGCTTTCGCTTTTACTCCATACCCTTTAATCCCTTTTCCCCAAAAGCTACGTCTTGGGGCAGCACGATGGCTCCGTGATTAGCACTGCTGCCTCACAGCGCCTGGGACCCAGGTTCAATTCCAGCCTTGGGCGACTGTGTGGAGTTTGCACATTCTCCCGTGTCTGGGTGGGTTTCTTTCGGGTGCTCTGGTTTCCTCCACAGTCCAAAGATGTGCATTTTGGGTGGATTAGCCATGCGAAATATAGGGTCAGGGGTAATTCTGGATGGGATGCTCTTTAGAGAGTTTGGTATGGTTTTGTTGGGCTGAATGTAGGGATTCTATCATAAATCTTTTGAAAACGTTCAATGTTTTGATCTCAACCGTTATCTGTGACAGAGAATTTCACAAGCTCACCGTTCTCTGGGTGTAGAAAAACTTGCTCATCTTAATCCTAAATGGGCTATCCCGTATCCTTAGATTGTGACCCTGGTTCTGGACTCCCTGATCGCCGAGAAGATCCTTCCTGCATTTACTCTGTCTACTACTATTAGAGCTTTATAGGTTTCTGATATTCCACCTCATTTTTCTAAACACCAGTGAATATAGTCCTAACTGATCCAATTTCTGTTCATACGTCAGTCTTGCCATCTCAGGAATCTGACTGGTAAACCTTTGTTGCACTGCTTGCATAGGAAACTAAAACTGCACACGATACTCCACGTGTCATCTGGCCAAGGCCTGTACAGTTTCAGCAAGACATCCTAGCTCCTGTAGTCAAATCCTCCACCTATGAGGCCAACATACCATTTGCCTCCTCACTGCCTCCTTCACCAAATGCTTATTTTCAGTGACTGATGTACAAGGTCACCCAAATCTTATCATACCTTCTCCTTTCCTGATTTTTCGCCGTTTAGATGACCATCTGCCTTCCTCTTTTTGTTGCCAAAGTGGATAATCTCAGATGTATCCATATTATACTTTATTTGCTATGCATTTGTGCACTCACTCAACTTGTCCAAATCACACTGCAGCATCTCTGCATCATTCTCACAGTTCATTCTCCCACCCAGCTTTGTCATCCGTAGCCTTAGAGATATTGCGTTTAGTTCTTCAGCTAAATCATGAGTATATATTGTGAATAGCTGGGATCCAAGCACTGATCCCTGTGGAACTCCACTGCTGCCTCTTAGAAGCTGACCTATTTATTCCTACTGTTTGTTTCCTGTCTGCCAATCAATTCTGTATTCGTGTCAGTGCACTACGCTCAATCCCATTTACTTGCTGATCTCTTATGTGCAACTTACTGAACGCATTCTGAAAGTACAAGTAAACCACATCCACTGGTTAGCCCAACCAACTCTACTAATTATATCCCTCTCAAAAGTCCAATGAATTTGTCAAGCATGATTTCCCTTTCATAAATTCATGGCGAGTCCACAAATATTCTCCCCTCTCACCAGTGTGCAAATGTTTGAAAGGTATTTGGTTGACAGGTTGTGCCTGAACAATCATTTTGCCTTTGGTAATTGTCAGGTTCTCCTTGGGGTTTAATTTCCTTGATCATGTGGGTGTAAACAGGCAGCAGAGAATAGCAATGTTTTCATTGCTTGTTGATTTTCACAATGTTGTCAATTTGTTTTCCAGCAATATCAGCAGCCCCAGCAGACCATTTACAGTGTGCAGCAACAGGTTTGTGTCATTTTGTTTTTGAAAGTTTTGGCTGCAGTGAGTGGAGCAGATTCATTGTTAGCATTGAAAGATGTCATTCCTTTCTGTGATTAGCCTTGCTTTGCAATTAATTTTTACCTTGAACATTCTTGCTGATAATTTCAACAGTAATAATTTGTGAAGATTGATAAGCAGTTGTGAATTATAAATATCTTCTGTTAATAGAATGATCATATATATGATATGGTCTGTATCGCTCTATTTCCTGCCTGTTTGGGTATCTGTCTAAATTCTTCTTGAACATTGCTGTCATATCTGCTTCTGCCACGTGCCCTGGCAGCATGTTCCAGGAGACTACCACCCTCTGTGTAACAAAAAGAGTCTCTCACATCTCCTTTAAAATTTTCCCTCTCGTCTTCAACCTACAGCCCTAGACATTTCCACCTGGGAAAAAGAGTCTGACAATCCACCCGATCCATGCCTTTCACAGTTGTCCAGCACTTTTCTGATAGTTTTGAGTTTAGGAAGCAGCAGTTTAAATATGATTGATTAATTAGAGAAAGAAAGTGTATGACTGACCGATGAGAGCACTTCATTGATTCCAAAGCTGCTCTGTAGGCTAGAGGAATAGGGGCATCTTTTTCCTTCCCATGGGTGGATGTAGGGGAACTCCTGGTTATTTTCCCAAGAAGTTGGTGGCTCGTTTGTGCTTGTCCACTCCCCACCTATTCTTGTTGGTATATCATATTGAGAGCTGGCCGTCTCTGCTGTGTCAATCACCTGTCAAACCCTCTTGACCAGTGACCATGGCCATTTACCCATGATGCCAGAGTGACCATTGCCCCATTATTTGAAAGTTAGTTTTCATCCTTTCTAAGAACAAAGACTTATTTTCGAGCACTCATAATAAAGTAGACTATGAATAAGACTGCACCCCTCATAAGGGTAAGACTATGAATTTTGTCCGGAATTATAATTTCTTAAAAACATCACCACTGAAGTCAAATAGACTGATCTGCGGCTGTTTGGCTTGTCTTTCCATACTTTCCTGAACATAGTTATAGCATTTGCAAATCTCTGGCGCTCTAGGATCATCCCTGAGGAAGATTGAAAATACGTGGCCTCTTTAATTTCCACTCTCACTTCTCTTGGTTGGAAGCATCTTATCCAGTCCAGGTGCCTTATCCTTTAAGTACTATCCTACTTAAACCCTTGTATAATGTTCTAGTCAATCCATTCAGAGATGGTGTTCCACAGCTCTGGAACGAGGAGGATTTGAAACCAGGCCTCCTTGGCTCAAAAGTCAGGACATTACCATTGCATCATAAGAGCCCCTCAAATATTTTTAATCAATCTATTTACACTTACTATGACACACTTCTGGAGCAGGTAGAACTTGAACTCGGGTCTCTGGTCTCTTGTAAATCTCCTTTTTATACTTTCTCTTCACTTCCCTATTTGCTTTTTCAATTCACCTGTGAACCATTCATTGTCATTCTCATCTTCAGCTTCTTATTTTATCTCTCTTGTAATATAGGGACCTCCGGATTCGTTTGCTCCATTTTTTTTGCCCTTCATGGGAATGTACCTGGATTGTACCTGAATCAGTTCCTCTTTATTTAAATTGCATATTTGCACCTCAAATAACTGGTGTGATCTAACTCTCACATGTAAGGGGAACAATTTCTAGGCATTTCCAGCTGTCCTTATTGTGGACAGAATTATAATGGACCTTGGAGTGCAGATTCATAATTCCTTGAAAGTGGAGTCGCAGGTAGACAAAGTAGTGAGGAAGGCATTGAAACACTTGCCTTTATTGGTCATCATTGTGTACAGGAGTTGGGAGCTCATGTGGCTGTCGGGACATTGGTTAGGCCACTTTTGGAATACTGTGTTTAATTCTGGTTTCCCTGCTATAGGAACTATGTTGTGAAGCTTGAAAGGGGTTCAGAAAATGTTTACAAGGATTTTGCCACGATTGGAGGTATTGAGCTGTAGGGAAAGGTTGGGGCAGTTTTCCCTGGAGTGTTGGAAGCTGAGGGGATGACATTATAAAAGTTTATAAAATCATGAGGGTCATGGATAGGGTGAATAGTCAAGGTCTTTTTCCAGGGTGGGCGAGTCCAAAACTAGAAGGCATAGGTTTAAGGTGAGAGGGGAAAGATTTAAAAGAGACCTAAGGGGCAACTTTTCATGCAGAGGGTAGTGCATGTATGGAATGACCTGCCAAAGGAAGTAGAGGAGGCTGGTATGGTTACAAAATTTAAAAGGCATCTGGATGTGTACATGAATTGGAAGGGTTTACAGGGATATGGGCCAAATGCTGGAAAAAGGGACTAGATTAATTTAGGATATCTGGTTGGCAGTGGACTGAAGGGTCTGTTTCTGTGCTGTACATCTCTATTACTCTGACTGGGATTAATTGTAGAGTTTCGTGTTCCCAGCCCTTGGCCTATTGCCTTCTAATCTGGTTTTGAATTTTACCTGGCCTGCTGATATTTTGACATTCACTGTTTCTGGATTTTAAGTTATCTATATTTGGACTCGCTTCATTTAACATCATGCACGTTGACTATCTGACTGCTCTGACTCTGGAAATCAGAGTCATGACTGCTGTCATGGAGTCAGTTCTGTTTGGTGGATAAGGGAGTACTTTATTTTCAGAGCCTGGAGTTTGATATGAATGATTTAGAAGTCTTGAACATTTAAGAATTTGAACATAAACATTAACTTTCTCCTTTTCTTCAGCTGCAGCAGCCTCCACAAGCTTTGCTTCCTCAAGTAAGTTCTCAATTTATTTTTGTTACAAGTAAATGTGGGCTTTATTCCAGAGTGAAATTATTTTGTTCGTAGCTCTTGTGATTTTACAACCTTGCCTATCTGATCTGTGCTTTATTAGAGTTCTGATAGAAGTGGTGCCCTGCAGTTTACAGCTGATTCTGCAATAATTTCTCCTCCTTTACAAGTTCCATACATTTTACGCACTTTTTGCAATATACCAGCTCCTCAAAACTAATCCAGTGATTGTACTGTTGATGATTAATAATGCAATTAAATAATAATTGTTTATTAATAATGTTAAGTTTATTAATAATATTAAACAATCTGAGCCACAAGTTCATATCCTGCAAATGTGGGCTTCTTTGGTTTCAGCCTCCTCCCTTCTTCAGGAATGTAGTAATTTTAAATCAAGATGCAGGATTGAGAAATCCTTGCAATGTGTCCTAATTTGTTAATTTGCTGCTTTTTGTTTTGGAGTCTTTGTTTAATATGCAGTGCCTTCCCCCTTTTTATTTATAGAGAGGGAAAGACTCCAAGTTTCTAACTGACTAATGTTCCCACTGAGAATCTTGTGATATCTAATCCAAATGATTGCTTGACAGTAAGAACTGACAGGCTATTGAGCAACAGGAGGCTTCATGCCCAACCGTGAACCTGTCTCAGCCCAACCACAACATGCCTATGTTTTATAGTCAAAGCACCTGGATGCTGATCAGCCAGGATTCCCGGGCCAAATGTCTTTTTTGCTGGCTAACTAAGTATAGTCTATTACTGTGGCCTTACTGCTGAATTGGCACAGACTGGCAGTCAGAACTGTTACCATCCAAACTGGATAGCTCAGTTGCATGCTATGGAGTGCAATAACCCAATGAGCCCTAAAGCATCTGCAAGTCACTTTGCAAGGAGAATAATTGTCACAAGTAACATTTCAATCCACTTACATGTGAATTGGTTCATTCAACATGCAAAGGCCTGAGTTATAGTAATTTAATAACCTTTTCCTGGATGACCACTGTTGTGGATATAAGTTATGACAAACAATTTTTGTCATAACTTATGGAGTTGAAGGAGCAAAGAACCCTGTATTTTGAGCAGTAACTTTTGCAAAATCTTTTCTGTTGGTTTGTGTCTGTAACTGTGACAACTCATTCCGTGCACTTTTTATTTTTAGCCAGCAGTGGCTCTACCCACAAGCCTCAATGCCCCACAGACAACAGCTCAAATCACCGTCTCTTACCCAACACCCCGGGCTACGCAACAGCAGACCCAACCTCAGAAGCAACGGGTCTTCACTGGAGTTGTAACTAAGCTTCACGACACATTCGGTTTTGTGGATGAAGACGTCTTCTTTCAGCTAAGGTTTGTGCTTCATGTTTTACTTGACAAACTAGGAACTGGACGAGGTCATTCAGTCCCTTAAACCTGTTCCGCTCGTCAGTTGGATCATAATTGATTTCTATCCTAGCTCCATCTAATAGATTTGGTTCTATAATCCTTAATGTTCTTATAAAAGGAAAATGTGACTTTCAATTTCAAAATATTCAACTGACTGCCAGCTTCATCACCTGTTCAAGAGAAACGTTTCCTGATTTCTACTCTTTGTGTGAAGAATGGCTTGTGGGTATTGCCTGAGAGTAACCCTACTCTAATTTTAAACTTGTGCTCCTTTGTTGAGCACTCACCCCACACCAAACACCATGAGAAGAAATGATTTCTGTCCATCTCTCCTATTAAATCCTTCATCTTAAACATCACACTAAGATGTTAGTTTTCTATTTTTAGGGAATGCAAGACTAATTGATGTAAACTGGTCTCATAATGGAACTCTATCACAGATCTGCACCACAGCCCTGCCAGAATCAGTGCAGTTTTGAAGATGGAGACACCAAACTCCAGCTGGGAGATTAAATCTTTATATAATGTGATATCACTTCCTTTATGATAAAGCCATGTATTGCATTAGACGTCTTAATTATTGCATATGCTATACCGTCTTTGTTCAGTTTCTTATAGTTTCACCTGTGGGTTTTTCTCCTGATGATGAGGGGAAAGTGACATTGATATGCGACAATAGATAGAGATAAATAATTCTTAACCATAACACATCAGTCAAAGCCTTGTAGTTTGACCAATTCCAAACATTAATTGGAATGAATGCTTTAATAACCAAATCTCGAACGAGGGCAAAGATGAAGCTGAAGCTTTGCAATTGTTTTCAATCTAGTGTGCCATGTGAATGAACCAATTCGCCCTCCTGGGGTCACAGCATCACAATTACCAGTCTTCAGCAAATTCAAATCCACATGATATCAAGAAATCACTGCAGCCCTTGGTTAGCAATGGTTATAAACCCTGGCAAGATCCCACCGTATGGCTGAAGACATGTGTTGCACAGGTAGCTGCACCAGGAAAGTTCCAGATTGTCTACATTATTGTGTGGGAAATTGCCAAGTTCTGTCTACTAAAAGCAGGACAGATTTGATCCAGTCAATTAAATCTGAAATTAAGTAAATCCAGTTATCGATCTACTGTAAATCATCAGCAGAGTCACAGTATCACTGGTGGTGCTATAAAGAAGCACTTTTGGAGGAATAAGCTGCTCAAGACTCTGAGTTTGGGTTCTACTAGGACCACTGGGTTCCTGATCTTGTTACAGCCTTGGTCTAAATTTGGGCAAAGGAGCTTGAGTCCAAATGTAAGATGAGCGAGACTACCCTAGACAACAAGGTAGCACTTGACCAGGTTCTGGCATATTTTAAATTTGTTCATGGGATGTGGACATCACTGGTTGGGCCAACATTTATTGCCCATCCCTAGTTGCCCACAACAAAGTGGTGGTAAGCTGCCATGAAGCTGCAGAAGACACTGAAAATCTGCAGGGGGATATAGATAGTCTAAGTGAATGGGCAAAGGTGTGGCAGATGGAGTACAATGTTGATAAGTGTGAGGTCATCCATTTTGGTAGGAATAACAGCAAAATGGACTATGTTTTAAATGGTAAAAAATTGCAGCACGCTGCTGTGCAGAGGGACTTGGGTGTCCTTGTGCATGAATTGCTAAAAGTAGGATTGCAGGTGCAGCAGGTAATTAAAAAGGCAAATGGAAATATGGCTGTCACTGCTAGAGGGATGGAGTTTAAAAACAGGGAGGCTATGCTGCAGCTGTTTTGGGTCCTGGTGAGGCCACACCTGGAGTACTGTGTGCAGTTTTGGCCTCCTTACTTAAGAAGGGATATACTAGCACTGGAGGGGGTGCAGAGGAGATTCACTTGGTTGATTCCAGAGTTGAGAGGGTGAGATTATGAGGAGAGACTGAGTAGACTGGGATTATACTCATTGGAATTCAGAAGAATGAGGGGAGATCTTATAGAAACATAAGATTATGAAGGGAGCAGATAAGGTGGAGGCAGGGACGTTGTTTCTGCTAACAGGTGAAACTAGGACTAAGGGGCATAGCCTCAAAATAAAGCGAAGCAGATGTAGGACTGAGGTCATGAGGAACTTCTTCACCCAAAGAGTTGTGAATCTGTGGAATTCCCTGCCCAGTGAAGCGGTTGAAGCTACCTCGCTGAACGTTTTTAAGGCAAGGCTAGATAAATTTTTGAACAGTAAAGGAATTAAGGGTTATGGTGAGCAGGCGGGTAAGTGGAGCTGAGTCTCAAAAAGATCAGCCATGATCTTATTGAATGGCGGGGCAGGCTCGAGGGGCCAGATGGCCTACTCCTGCTCCTAGTTCTTGTGTACCGCTGCAGTCCATTTGCTATAGGCAGAACCACAATGCTGTTAGGGAAGGAGTTCCAGGATTTTTATCCATCAACGCTGAAGCAACGGTGATATATTTTGAAGTCATCATGGTCAGTGCTTTGCAAGGAAACTTGCAGTTAATGGTGTTTCCATGTATCTGCTGCCATTGCTCTTCTAGATGGATGTGGTTTTGGGTTTGATAGGGGCTACAGAACCTTGATGAATTTCCGTATTGCATCCTGTCAATTGTATACACCACTTCTGCTGAGCGTCAGTGGTGTAGAAAGTGGATTGTTTGTGGATGTGGTGCCAATCAAGTGGGATGCTTTCACCTGGATGGTGTCAAGCACAAGTCTTCAATACTATTGTTGGGACGTTGTCAGCCGGCATAGCCTTTGCAGTAGCTAGTGCCTTCAGCTGTTTCTTTATATCACACGGAGTGAATTGATTTGGTCGAAGACTCGCACCTGTGACTAAAAGGACCTCAAGAAGGCAGAGGTGGATCATCCACTCAATACTTGTGGGTGAAGATTGTTGCAAATGTTTCAGCCTTATCTTTTGCACTGATGTGGTGGACTGAATATTTTTGCTGTCTTCTTCTCCAATGAGTTGTTCAATTGTCTACCACCATTCACGACTGGACTTAGCAGGACTACAGAGCTTAGATCTGATCTGTTGGCTATGGAATCGCCTACCTCAATATCACTTACTGCTTATGCTGTTTGTCTCACAAGTGGGTTTGTTTTATACCTTTGCCAGGTTGACACCTCATTTGTAAGCATTCCAAGTGCTACTCATGGGATTTTCTCCTTCATTCTTCATATTTTTCTTATTCATTCTTTGGACGTGGGCATCACTGGCTAGTCCAGCATTTATTCCCCATGCCTAGAGAAGGTAATGGTAAGCTGCCATCTTGAATCATTGCAGTCCCTGTGCTGTAGTTAGGCCCATAATGGTGTACGGAAGGGCATTCCGGGATTTTGTCCTGATTACACTGAACGAACCAGTGTTGATTCCCTGGCTCATAGTAATGGTCAATTAGGAATAAGCCGGGCTATGGTATTTCAAATTATATTGTTGTACAGTTCTGCTTCTGCTGATGGTCCACGGTGCCTCATAGATACCCATGTTGAACTGCAGTCTATCCCATTTGACGAAGTGATTGTGCCACACAATAAAGGGTGTTTTCAATGTGAAAACACTGCTTCATTTCCATAAGGAATGTGTGGTGGTCACGTTTATTGATGTGGTCACAGACGGATGCATCTTAGCAGGAGGATAGGTGAAGGTGAGGTCAAATGTGTTTTTCCCTCTCGTCAGTTCCCTCACCATCAACTGCGGACCCCATCTAGCAGCAGTGTTCTTGAGAATTCAAACAGCTTGATCATGGTGCTGCTACAAAGCCAGTCTTGGTGGTCAACATTGAAATCCCTGACCAGAGTCCATTTTGTGCCCTTGCCACCCTCCATGTTTCCTCTAAGTGTTATTCAGCATTGAGGAGCAATAATTCACCAGCTGAGATTAGGAGCTGGGGCAATATGGTAATCAGTAGGAGGTTCCTTTTGCCCATGTTTGACTTGGTGCCGTTAGACTTCATGGGGCACAGAATCAAAGTTGAGGACTCCCAGATCAACTCTCTCCTAACTGTTTACCACTCTGCTGGTGGTACAGGACATACCCAAGGATGCGATGGCATCATATGATATGGTGCCATGGATATCACTTTGTCAGGCTATTGCTTGCCTAGCCTGTGAAGCAATTCTCCCAATTTTAGCACTAGCCCCCAGACGGTTGTAAGAAGGACTTTGCAGAGTTGAGCTATTGTCGTTTCCAGTGCCTTAGTCGGTACCAGATTGTCCATCCGATATCTTTCCATTCTTGAGACTTTCCAGCTGTTCATATAACTGAAGTCTCATTTTAAGACAGTTTAGCAGGCAATAAAGAAGCTCCTGCATTATCGGGTCCAGAATCACATGTGAACCAAACCAGGTCAGGATGACAGTTTTCTTTCTCCGTAGGATAAGAGTGAGCACATGGGTTTTTCCAATAGACAATGATTTTATGTTGTCATAGACTTTTATTTCCAGATTTTTATTGAACTCAAATATCACCATCTGCCATGGCGAGATTCAAAACCAGGTCCCTTGAATACCAACTGAAAGAACTGCGAATGCTGGAAATCAGAAACAAAAAGAGAAATCGCTGCAAAAGCTCAGCAGCTGTGGCAGCATCTGTGGAGAGAACTCTGATTTAACATTTCAGGTTCAGTGACCCTTCCTCCGAACTGTTCTGAGGCAGGTGTTGCGGCAGATTATTTCATAAAACAATCTCTGGAGCCTCAAGACACAGGTCAACTATCATTTACTGAACCTATATTAGGAGAGTCCATCTCAGAAAAAATTCTGAGTAGCACTCTAACTCAATGAGGATTCATCAGATATTTCTACTTTTGAAAATTATGTAGACAGAACACCCGATCTCCAAAATGGTCTGTTTTAGACCATCTCGTTTTTCACACGTTCCAAAATGCACCTGTTATGCCTGGCCTCAGCACTCCCTATCTTCCCAGGTGCCATCCTGTCTCCTCTCTGAAGCCTCTGCTTCTTTCCCACCCTTCACTAAACCCCATTGCTTTGTCTTTCTTGCCAGGGTATGGGTTAGCCTCTTGTTCCATTTGCAAATAAGGCCTCCGGATTAATGCTGGTGCAGCCAAATTGTATTTTCACAGAAACTCTGCTGCATCTGTATCTGAGCATGCTTGTGGAGTTTAAATAATTTTCTTTTTAACCTGACTAATTTCTTGCATAAGAATAAATGGAAAAAGAATATTAAATTATTAGTGCTTATGAAGTTAACTAAAACTCTACCTCACTCCAGCTGGAAATTAATGTGGATGACTCATGTCATATCCAAATTTCCAACCAACAAGCCCAAGCTTGTTATTTAAGTCATGAGGAATTTCTTCACCAAAATGTAAGAATTAAGTGCAGGAGTCGACCATTCAACCTTGTGAACCATTTGACAAGATCATGGATGGGCTTGTAAGAGGCTTAACTCTACTTTCCAGTCTGCCCTCTAAAACCATTTATCAATGAAGAAAGCTCAATCTTAAACATATTAAATGATGTGACCTTCACTGCTGTCTCGGGTACAAAATTCTGCAAATGTAAACCAAAAGTCGCCATGGTCTCCGAGGACCATAGGGCTGCCCCCTCATTACAGAGAGATGACTGGTTTAACCTGAGGGTCACTGTACTTAATGTGAGGAGACTCCTTCATAGTAACCTCAGCCATTGTGGAAATTGATTCACAGTGCCTTTCGAGCAAAGTACACCCAACAGACAGCCCTGGCTGCAGCTGGCCTCACTACCCAACAACTGCATGCTAAGATTATCCACTGTTCTAGTGTCAGGAACAAATATACAAGGAGATCCTGAGCCACTGTTTGATCAGTGCAGTCTTTGAGACATGATATAGTAACATTGTTTTGTAGTCTTGCTGGTTAATGCAAATGATAAACTTCCAACTGTCTAGTTCATTCTTTACTGATTGGGATTGAATTGTAGTGTCCTTTAGTCATTAATTGTTTTTAATCTAGTGAATGTTCCTTGTCACTGTAGATCAGAGATGTCCTGATAAATGTCACTTTAAAACCGGTGCTTGGCCTGTGTTATAGTCATTGTGAATCAGAGAATGCAGAAGTGACTCTAAATCTTGGTGGTTTAATTGTACCGATGCTTTAACTAAAGACCAAGAGGAGATTTGAAGATCTTAAAAAGTATGGTGGTGCTGGAAAGAGTATATAGGGGGAAGCAACTGTTCTTGCTCATAAAAGAATCAAAAACAAGAGGGCACAGATATAAGATGGCTTGCAAAAGAAAATATTTTGAGGAAAATACTTCATACAGCAAGTAGCTAAGATCTGGAACACGTTGCCTGGAGATTTGGTCAAAGTAGATAAAGTTAAACCATTTTGCAAGACCCTAAGACCTGAGGACAAGATTGTTTAAACAAATAGTATTCAAAGTTGTGGGGAAAGACAGAAGATTGGTACTGAATCATAAAGCTCATTCGGAGAGCTGATGCAGACATGATGGGCTAAATGGCCACCTTCTATATCATAACAATTCAGTGATTCTATAAATGATTGGACAAGTAATGTGTCTAATTATCTTGTTTGATGGATTATAAATTGTAAACATCAGAGGGCTAGTATGTTAGCATCACTCTGCTTCACAGACCAGCCATCCAACTAGTTGAGGTAACTGACGCCCCCTGCAGATTAATGACCCTCTGAAAGAAAAATACTCTCAAGAACACAAGTAAATGAGCCCAGCACAGATCACTGTGGCACTGCACTTACTCTGAAAATGACCCATTTATCACAACTGCTTCCTGTTAGTTAGCCAATTCTCTATGCTAACATATTATCTCAGCACCATAGGTGTTACAGTTACACTTGTGTTACAGTTCAGAGTTCAACATGTATACTGTATCCTGGAGCTATAAATAGTGTTGGGAGAGGATCCAACTTTCTTCCCATCATTTAGTTGACCAGACATCTTTCCTGCTGCCACGACCTGCCACTGTTGCTTGTGAGAAGGATTTGCAGATTGATATTCAGACTGTTAGGATGAGTTATGAATGCACTTGCTGAATCATCAAGGTAGGACTGTAATTTGGATGCTTAGAGGCAGCAACACCACACACTGTGCCATTGGACTTGATGAAAGTCAATGTCAGGTGCCCTAACTGTGTGTTTAGTTCTTCTCTCAGTACCAACTCTGCTTTTAAAAGAGGCCCACTACGTGCTCCCATTCTCTGTGGGTGATTGATTTTTGATATTCTCAACTCCAGAGAGCCGTGAGGCAGTGTCATTGAATATATTTTCAAGACTGAGCATGACAAGTTGAGACATGATGTGGTGGAACTGGATGTTGTCAGTGTACATGTGGAGCTCTACTTTGTGACTTCAGGTGACGTTGCTGAAGGTAATGTGTAGATTGGACAAAGTGTGGGTAAAGCATTGACTCAAATGATGCTTTTCATGAAAATAACTTGTCACATCAAGCACATATCACCATTCAGCAAGACACTGCAACCAGTTAAGTGGCAAAGCCTTGTATCCTCGAGCACCATTAGAAGCACATAGTTAATGCTGTCTGTACTGAGGTGTAATGAATAGAAACAGATTATATGTTAAACTGTTTTTTTGTTATACTAAACCTTTCCTATTTTAAAGCTAGCATTTAGTCAAGTTGCAGTTAATATGTGCATGTATATTAATCCCTCACTCTGCTGTAATATATTGACTGAATGTTTTTGCATTAACCAGTGCTGTGAAAGGCAAGGCCCCCCAGGTAGGAGACAGAGTTCTGGTCGAAGCTGCTTACAACCCTAATATGCCCTTTAAATGGAATGCACAGCGAATACAGACTCTGCCCAACCAGGTGAGATTAACTGAATGGAACAACTGGAAAGTTTTTCGATTTAATACTTTGGTACTTATTTGTTTGTTGTGCAAATTCAATCCAGACCTTTTGCTGTGCAAGATGATGTCCACAAACCTCGATCCCAAAACCTCACTTGAAAACGCATTTTGCATTAATTCCTATCTTTTATGAGGTTCATTTGGCTGCAGTTCCACATGTAGTTGCACTCTGCATGCTGTTATACTCCGGGATGAGACAGGCAAATTTAGGCAGGTAACATTTTTTTCTTCTTGTGACCGAAGTTTGAGATCCCAGGTACTTTAGAGAATAAAGCCTCAAGATTCCATGGCTTTGGCAAATTTAATAAACGCTACTGTGGAAAGTTAGATTACTAAAATTATCTACTATATATACACTTTAACATCTAGAATTAACATAACATGAACTGCAGTTGAACGTTTAATAGAGCTCTTCAAATAATAAACATGTTCAGGGCAGATCCCACAGATTTTTCTGCAAACCCCCTCCCAAGTGTAATGACCAAATCGCATTAAAATGTTGTTTCTACTCCAATTCTCACTTTCACATTTCCTTCAGAACTTCCTCAAAAGCCACACCATCATTGAATGCCTCCATGATGGCCAGGTCCGTTGTTCAAGTAGTTAAGTCTGACTTGCACTGGACTCCGAGGACTGAACTTGACCACCCACTGGCACAGTCCCAGCTCTTCTGCAGTCAGCCAGCTTCACTCAGCTGACACTAGCCTTGGGGTTCCTCTGAACTCCAATATTTCTCAGCTGCACCAAGCAAATGCTGCTTATGGGCTTCATTCACCCTTACCTTCACCTACATTGAACCATCAAGGCTTTTCAGGACTGTTTCTAAATCCCAGCTGCTTTGATGGTTTTCAGGGCCAACTGCCCATATCCAGCATTCTAATTCTGTCCTTATCTGGTTTCCTTACATTTTTTTCCCATACTTATGTGGCCTTAATTGAGAGACTTTACATTCATGCAAGAAATACATTATCTGAATAGCTTCAGGTTTTCCTTGATCCCAGTTCACTCATATTCCTTTGTTGATAGATTTAAAGTGGCTTTCCCAGCCTAACACAGCCACTCACCCCCGCCCACCACAGCTACTTGTCCTTGCTTACCAGGGGCGCTCTCTCGCTATTCCTGCCCCAGCCCCTCTTCACCTGACGCACCCCTCTGCCCTGTCCCACACAGCCCCTCTCCCCTGCCCACAGTACCACCACCACCACCACCTCCACCTTCACTGCCCCCTCCCATCCCCAAGGGTTAAGGTTGATGCACTACCATTCACCTTCTTGATGCTTGGTGCTCCTCCAATCACAAGTTGTATCTCTTAATTTTTCTGGGTTTTGATGCCTTTCAAAGGTGAATTCATCCATTTCTGCCGTGTAAAAGGGACATAGTTAGCTGAATTGAGGAGACTGTAGCCCTAATTGGGAGACACAGGTGTGAATGCATAGTGTGTCTGTATGAAAGTATAGGTGCGCACATGTAAAATTTGTATATGAATATGAAACATGTATGTGTTGATATGCGTGCTTCACACTTTTGCCTCAATTGAGGGCAAGTCACTCAACTATTTTTCTTGAATCAACTTCCTAGAGTCAGACTCAACCACTGATCAAGACACCTCCAACTGTCATGCAGCCTCTTACACAGCAGCCATATGGTGTTCCACCTCAGCCCCAGTCTCTCTTACAGGCATCTATGGCTGCTGCTCCTCTCACTCCTTTGCTGTCAGCACAACCTCAACCTTTGCTCCAGCAACCACAGCAGAAACGTAAGTCACCAACAAGATCTGCATTCGTATTAATAATACGTAGATTAAACATACGTCACCCACCAGCCATGCAGTGCAATTATAAATTATTGTGGATGTATAATATGTAATTGAGTCTAAATATGGATCACATATTCACAAATTTATCAAAAATCACCTACAAAATCTTTATTCACATCGTTGTAATTTAAACCTGAAACAACCATAAGGTGTACTTTAGTTTACACACAAGTCTCCTGACAAATGTGGTTCTCAACTGTTTTTCTTTTGAGACCTCTTTTTACATATTTCTGCACATCTTGTGTAGCACAACATAAGTATTTTAGTCTGTGCACAAATTAGTTTTACAATTAAGTATCATTTTTGCTTTTCTTAATGTATGGCTTGTTACTGGTGTTAAACAATCATTCAGTCAAGACCTAGAGTCCTCTTCCATCAGAGCATGCTTTTGTCACAATCACTGTTAAACAAAAACCAAAAATGCATGGCATGTTGGTCAGTATCTGTGGAATAGAAGTTTCATTAGCCTTTATTGTTAACTATGCTCCTCTCTCAGCAGAAGCTGTCTGACCTGTTGAGTGTTTCCAACACTTTCTATTTATATTTCCAGTTTCCACTGACACTCGATTGTGCAATTTGTGGCTGCAGGTTTGCTTCTAGCAGTGCTGCTAAGAGGGAGCATTTCAGAGAATCAAGTTGGAACCTTCCGAAGGAAGGATTAATCATGTTTCACCTTGCTGAAAAATTGATAACAATGCCTTGATCATGTTAATGCTGCTGCTTGATGACTGCTTCAAATCGTGGAAGTTGTGTTCCTCGGTCTGATATCTCACACCTAGAGGAGATCAAGCATTGCCAGAAAACAAGTCATAAAGCTCTGACTGAGAGCTGTTAAAAACATCATTCTAGAAGTGATACTTCATTTTTTGTTTTGAACACAATGGCTCTGAACCTTTCATACATTTTGCTATCTTGCCACTTTGTAATATTATTTCACCTGTGTTCCTGTTACAGCCGGGTTGCTGCAACCTCCTGTACGAGTCATTCCACAGCCACAGGCTGTCCGGAGGATTGAACCGCCATCAAGATTCATGACCCGGAATGAAAGACTTGAAATAACATTAACCAGGAAAGATGATCGAAGGTAAAATCACAATTAAGTCACTTGGGCTCCTAGCCATTGAGTCATAGAGTAATACAGCATGGAAAGTGGTCTTTCAGCCCAAATGGGTCCATGCTGATGAATGTGCCCACTCAGCTAGTTCCAAATGCCCGCATTTGGTCCATATCCTTCTGAACCCTTCTCGTCCGTCTATCTTTTAAACATTGCTGTTGTACCTGCCTCAACCACTTTCTCCCATTCCATATACGCACCACTCTGTGCGTGAAGAAGTTGCCCCTCAGGTCCTTCTTAAATCTATCCCCTCTCACCCTCTAGTTTTCAATTCCCCATCCCTAGAAAAAAACACTATACACATTCATCCTATCTCTGCCCTTCATGATTTTACACACCTCAATAAGGTCACCCCTCATTCGCCTATGTTCAAGGAATAAAGTCCTATCCTTGCCAACCTCACCCTATAACTCAGGCCTACTAGTCCTGGCAACATCCTCGTAAATCTTCATTGCACACTTTCCAGTTTAACTATTGTCTTTCCTATCACAGGCTGACCAAAACTGTACGCAATGCTCCAAGTGTGGCTTCACCAATGACTTACACAACTGTAACATAACATCCCAACTCTGATACTCAATGCCTTGACTGATGAAGACCAGCATGCTAAATGCCTTCTTCACCACCCTGTCTACCTGTGACACCGCTTTCAATGAACTATGTACTCCCAGGTCTCTCTGTTCCACAACACTCCTCAGGACATTAACATTTACTGTGTAAATCCTGCCTTGGTTTGACTTTCCAAAGTGCAACACTTCACATTTACCCTGTATTGAATTGCAATCCTCAGCCCACTTCCGCATCTGATCAAGATCCCTCTGTAGTTTTTGATAACTTTCTTCACTGTCAACAATACCTCCTAATTTTGTTTCATCTGCAAACTTACTAATCATGTCTTGTACATTCACATCCAGATCATTTGTGTAAATAACAAATAACAAAGGCTCCAGCGCTGACCCCGGTGGCACACCACTAGTCACAGGCTTCCAGTCTGAGAAACAACCTTCAACCATCACCCTCTCCTTCCTACCATCGAGCCAATTTTGAATCGAATTTACTCTCTCTCCCTGGATCATGTGTAACCTAACTTTCCTGACAAGCCTGTCGTGTGGGATCTTGTCAAAGGCCCTACTAAAGTCCATATAAACAACATCCACTGCCCTACCCTCATCCATCCTCTTGGTTACCTCTTCAGAAAACTCTTAAAATATTTGTCAGACATGACTTCCCACGCACAAATCCATGCTGACTATCCATAATCAGCTCTTCACTATCCAAATGTTGGTTGATCTGCCACTTAGTATCCTCTCCAATAACTTGCCTACCACTGATGCCAGGGAACTACAGGCCAGTGAACCTGACTTGTCTTTGCTACCTTTCTTAAACAATGGGACAACATTAGCCACCTTCCAGCCTTCTGGAACTTCAGTGGCTAAAGATGAAGCAAAAATCTCTGCAAGGGCCTCTGCAATTTCTTCCCTCGCCTCCCACAACATCTGAGGATGGACTTGATCAGGTCCAGGGGATTTATCCGCCTTAATGTGCTATAAGGCTGCAAACACTGCCTCTCTGGTAATGTGTATGAGGTCTAAAATGTCCCCATTTGTTTCCCTTATTTTGTTAGCATCCATGATTGTCTCCTCAGTAAACACTAAGGAGAAATATTCATTAAAAATCTCCCCCCATCTCCTGTGGTTCCACACGTTGACGGCCATGCTGATCTTTAAGGAGACCTATTCTGTCCCTAGCCATCCTTTTACTCTTAATAGAGCTATGAAACCTGTTGGGATTATCTTTTACCTTATCTGCCAGATCAATCTCATACCCTCTTTTTACTCTTTTTTCCCTCTGAAGTGTGATCCTACACTTTTTATAAACATCTAGGGATTCACTTGAGCCCGATAGCTTAAACCCAATGTATGCCGCCTCCCTTTTCCTGACCAGAGCCTCAATATCCCTCGTCAGCCAGGGATCCCTAAACCTGCCAGCTTTTCCCTTCACCCTAACAGAGACATGCTATCCCTGAATTTGATATCACAATTTTAAAAGCCTCCCATTTGCCAGTCGTTCCTTTTCCTTCAAACAGACTCACCCTTTCAACCTCTGCTCGATCATGCCTAATGGCCCCAAAATTGGCCCTGCTCCAGTTCAGCGCCTTAACCTGTGTACCTGTCCTGTCTTTTTCCATAACTACGTTAAAACTAAGAGAGTTATTGTCACTGGACCCAAAGTGTTCTCCGACTGTCACTTCAGTCACTTGCCTGACCTCTTTTTCCGATGAGAAAGTCCAGTGTTGCGGCCTCTGGAGAAGGGCCCTCTACATGTTGATTTAGGAAACTTTCTGGGATGCACTTGACAAATTCTACCCTATCTGGACCTTTTACACTCTGGGTGGCCCAGTCAACACGGGAAATTAAAATACTACTCTATTATAGGATATGCAGAGTAGATTGATCTTCGTGGGATAATAGGTCGACACAACATCGTGGGCCAAAGGGCCTGTACTGTTCTATGTTCAATGCTCTATTCCTACAGGTATCTGCAATCTCTCCACACATCTGCTCCTCTAGAATCCGCTGGCTATTTGGGAGTCGATAATACAGTCCCAACAGAGTGACCATCCCCTTCTTGTTTTGTAGTTCTAACGATATGTTCTCATTTGATGACCCCTTCAGAATATCCTGTCCAAGCACTGTTGTTATGTCCTCCTTCATCAAAAGGGTAACTCCCCCTCAATGCTTGCTTGTAGTTCTGTCACGCCTGTGGTTTCTGTATCCTGGAACATTGAGCTGCCAGTCCTGCCCTTCTCTGAGCCATGTTTCTGTTATGGCTGTATTATCCCAGTCCCCAGAGCCAACTCATGCCTTACTAGTCAGGCCTCGTGTTAAAATAAATACACTTTAAACCAGAAGTCTTTTCCTTCCCTTTACTGTGCTCCTGCTATCCTGAACAGTAAACTTGCTCTCGATGGCTAATGTATTTTCCCCTGACTTCTTGATGGCCCCTCTCTGATTCAGAGTCCCACACCCCTACCAAACTAGTTTTAACTCTCCCAGGTAACACTAGCAAGTCTCCCTGTGAGGATATTGGACCCCCTTCAGTTCAAGTGCAATCCGCCTTTCTTTTACAAGTCACCTCTACCCCAGAAGAGATCCCAATGATCCAAGAACTGAAAATCCTTCCCCCTACACCAACTCCTCAGCCGTGCATTCATCTAGCCTATCTTTCTATTTCTGTCCTCGCTGGCGCGTGGCACTGGGAGTAATCTGGAGATCACTCCCCTTGAGGTCCTGCTTTTTAAATTCTTACCTAACTCCCAATACTCATTTCGCAGGACCTCATCCCTTTGTCTGTCTATGTCATGTGTACCGATGTGCACAATGACTTCTGGCTGTTCACCCTCCCCTTCAGAATGTTCTGCAACTGCTCAGAGACATCCTTGACCCTGGCACCAGGGAGGCAACACACCATTCTGGTGTCCCTGCTGCGGTCACGGAATATCCTGTCTGTCCCCTTCACAATTGAAACTTCTGTCGGTATTGCTCTGGAACTGCACCCTTTCCCTCTGAGCCTCAGAGCCAGTCACAGTGCCACTGACCTGACTGCTGTTGCTAGCCCCTGAAAGGTCGTCTTTGCCCCTCCCCCAAGCAGTATCCAAAGCCGTATTCCTGTTATTGAGGGGCATGGCCACATGGGTTGCATTTCCCCTTTTACCTCTTCTGGTGGTCACCCAGCTACGTGCAGCCTGCACCTTAGGAGTGACCACTTCACTGTACCTCTTATCAATGATGTTCTCTGCACCCCGTATGATCCTGAGTGCATTCAGCTCCAGCTCCCATTCCCTAATGCGTCCTATCAGGAGATGCATCCAGGTGCACTTCTTGCAGGTGTAGCCACCAGGGAAACTGGAAGTCTCCCTGACCTCCCACGTCCTGCAAGAGGAACATGCTGCTGTCCTAACTGCCATCCCCACTGCCTTCAGTCTAAAATTAAAGAGCTCTTACCTGTACTTCTGCTCAGCCTCAGGCTGAAACCTCTCAAGCAAAGGACTCAGCACTTCCAATCTAACACTGGCCCTCCTGGACCTCTTGATTTCTTTTTGAATGCTGTGGTAATTGGTTAAAGCATTTCTGGATGTAGAACATTCTAGAGTTAATCATTCTCATTTGGGTCAATTTGAGCCACGATTGTGCTCTTTGACTGAAGCGATGAAACAGCCTCGGATTCCAATTCCGATCATGGGAAACTCCTGTGTGCACGGTTCAGAGCAAATTCTGCCAGAATACTGCCCATGGGGAAGTGCTTTGCTGGCATTGAATGGCACTTGGATAAGGATAGGGCTGCTGGGACCTGTATTTGGGAGACTAAACAGGTCTTCTATCGGGAGAAGATTGGAGAATCAGATAACACGTTGTGCATAGAAGCATTTAACCCTGCAGAACATTCTCCAATTTAAGTCTCAAGATTGCTTATACACAGTCAATACACTTCGAAAACATTTGAGTTTTTTTCATTTTGTTGTAAGTTTTAAGCAGAGGTTTTCTTTAAGTTTGGATGTCATTTAGGGCTGCATAGCAAATTTAGACATTTTTGATTTAAATGATGAACTGAAATTCTGCATAGAGGATATTTTAGCTTGTATTTATTTTGAATGAAATGTGAATGCAATTCTGCTTGAATCATGAAATTTTTTTACCAATTAAATTCTCTTGTAGTCGTGAAAGAGATCGAGATAGGAGGCGTTCACGTGAACGGTCGCCACAACGTAAACGGTCCCGAGAGCGATCACCACGGCGAGAAAGGGACAGGTCACCAAGAAGGCAGAGACGTGTGGTTCCTCGCTACACAGTTCAGTTCTCCAAGTTTTCTTTGGATTGGTATGTGTACAACTATTTTTTGTGATCATGGCACTGCTTAGTTAGCAATGACTAATTTTAGTGAGATTTTGCTTTTATTGAAGTGAGAAATGTTGATAAAGGATGAATTTTGACCATTCTTAGCTTGTGTAAGAAAGATGGCAGGTATACCTCCATAACATGGAAAGCTGTGTTTTTTTTTATTTTACTTTCACTGTGTGTGCAGTGTGACTGAAGATTGCGCCCATTCATACAGCAAAATTACTGGAACTGTTTAAAAACAGGGCGCTTCCATGTTTCCTTAATATGCAAATAGAAATAATTTGAGTTTTTTTTATTGTGATAAAATTGTCCCATATCACTTCTGTAACTAGCCAAATGATTAAAACTTCAGTCAGCAGAAATGTAACTCACTAATACCATTTTTTGAGTAGTAAAATTCATCTCAAATTAGGCTTTCCGTTCTAACTTTTACCCAGTCACACATCAAAAGCATGTATGGGTAATGATGTTTAATCCTATTCCATTACTGAAAGGACAGTGTGGAGAAAAAAATATGCTGAACCCATTCAAAATGCCCATGGAGTGTTTTTGGGACTCTGATTGTCGATGTGTGATTTTCATTCTATTCAGAATATTTGTTATATTTATACTACGTAATGGGCATGAGGCCATTGAGCACTTCTGTTTGTAATAGTTGTACAATCCAAGGTCCACAACCACGAACTAGGGAACCAGAGGTTCTCATTTTCCTTCATACTATAGTTGTTAGGTTTTAAACTGTTACCCATGAAACTTATTATGCATCAGGACCGACTGCATCTATCCTGTCAAAATGTCTAACCTAGGTTTGCTGCTGTTGACAAGAAGAATTCTCTTAGAAGAAATCTCTTAGTGGAAATCAAGGAGCAAATATGTAGACATTAGAGTTATAATTGGGTGATTATACCAGGGGAATTCAGCTTTCCCAACATAAATTGGGATAGTCATGGTGTTAAAGGTTTTAGATGGGGCAGATTTCTTGAAATATATCCAGCGGAGGTTTCTTTTGTAGACAGCCCAACAAGGGAGGGCACAATGTTGGATCTGGTCTGGGGAGAAAAGCTGGACAAGTGTGTAAATAGTAAAGAAGATAGTTGTAGGTTACAGGAGGATACAGTTGGGTAGGTCAGATGAGCAGACTAGTGGCAGATTGTATTTAACTCTGATAAGTACGAGGTGATACACTTTGGAAGAAGAAACAAGATTTAGGGAATGTTTAATAAATCACAGGACACTGGTTAGCTTAGAGGAACTGAGGAATCTTGGGATAATTATTCACTGGTCCCTGAAGTCGGGAGAGCACATGAATAGAACAGTAAAGAAACATTGGACACTTGCTTTCATCAGTCGTGGCATAGAGTATAAGAGCAAGGAGGTAATATTGGAGTTGTACAGTGTGTTGGTCAGGCGAGAATTGGAGTATTGTGTACAGTTCTGGTCATCTCATTACAGAAGGATGTGATAACACCAGAGGGGGTACAGAGGAGTTTCACCAGGATGTGCCTGGGATGGAGAAATTGAGATATAAGGAGAGACTTTATAGATTTGGATTGTTTTCTTCAGAGCAGGGGGACATGATTGAGGTGCATGGTCAAGGTGAATAGGGAGCAGCTGTTCCACTTGGTGGAAGGGTTAATCACGAGGGCATAGTTTTCGGGTAAGGGGAAGGAGATTCAGTGGGGATTTGGGAAAAATCTTTTTCATTCAGCAGGTAGTTGGAATCTGGAGTGCACTGCCTGGGAAGATGGTAGAGGCTGGAAACCTTACAACCTTCAAAAAATATTTGGATAAAAAACATTCAAGGATATGGAACAAGTGCAGAAAATTGGGATTATGGTGGTAGTTATGTCAGTCCAGAATCAATGGGCCAAAGGGCTTTTCTGCAATCTATGAATCTATTGGTTTTTCTTTATTCACTCATGGGTCATGGGTATCCCTGGCTTAGCTGACCTTTGTTGCTCATCCCTACTTAGGGAGATGGTGGTGAGCTGCGTTCTTGAATTGCTGCAGTCCATATGCTGTAGGTAGATATACAATGCCATTAAGGAGGGAATTCCAAGATTTTGACTCAGCGACACTGAAAGAACGACAATATATTTCCAAATCAGAATGGTGAATGGCTTTGAGGGGAACTTGCAAGATGATAGTGTTCCTGTATAGCTGCTGCTCTTGTCCTTCTAGGCAGTTGTGACAGTGGATTTGGAAGTCACTGTCTAAGGATCTTTGAATTTCTGCAGTGCATCTTGTGTGTAGTGCACACTGCTGCTACTGAGTGTCAGTGACGGAGAGTGTGGATGTAGCGCCAGTTAAGTGGGCTGCTTTGTCCTTGATGGTGTCAAGCTTCTCAAGTATTTTTGGAGCTTCACTCACCTAGATAAATGGGGCATTTCATCGCACTCCTGTTTTGTGCCTTGAGGTAACCCCCAGGATGTTAATATGAGGGATTCAGTGATGGTAACACCATTCTCCATGCAAGCAGTACAGCCCTGAATGAGTCAAGGTATATATCCATTTCATTGGAGCTGTTGAATTATGCATTTATTAATTGTCTAAAGATAATGTCATCACTATAGACCTAATGCTAGAGATTTATGCCTGGGCAAGAGGTAGTGTTTTATGCTTTAAGATGTGTGTAGATGACCCGACACAGCTCAGTTGAGCCACAAAAGTTACAAAAGCAATAAAGCTGTGATAAGTCCATGGTTTGGCTGAAACAAGAGTGCTGTGTCCAATTATGGGCAGTGCGTTTCACGAGAGTATCAAGACACTAGAAAGTGCAGCAAAGAATGATGAGAATGGTTCCAGGAATGTGAAACTTTAGTTATGTAGCTAAATTAGAAACATTGGGACTGTTGTTCTCCTTCGAGAAAAGAAGGCTGAGAGGCAGTTTAATGGAGGTATTCAAAATGACTGGAGGTAGGACAGAGTTGATAAAGAGAAGCTGTTCCCATTTGTGAAGGGATTGAGATCCAGAAGACACTATTTTTAGATAGTTGGCGAAAGAACCAATGGGGACATGAGTACATTACGCAGTGACTAGAATTGAGAGTCTAATGATGACCGTGAATCTATTGTCGATTGTTGGAAAAACCCGTCTGGATCTCTAATGTCCTTTAGGAAAAGAAACTGCCATCCTTACCTGGTATGACCTGCATATGACTCTCAGAATATTAATGTAGTTTACTCTTAATTGCCCTCTGGGATGGGCAATAAATGCTGGTGCCCTCATCTCTTGAATGAATAATAGTCCACTGTGGTTGACTCTTAACTGCTCTTTGGGCAAATGGGGTGGGCAATAAATGCTGGCCTAGCCAGTGACACCCTTGTCCCGTAAATGAATTTTTAAAAATCTGAAATTCCCTGCCTCAGTTGAGGCAACTTCAGTCATGGTATTCAGAAAGGGATTTGGATTGTTATCTGAAATTGAAACATTTGTGAGTCTATCAGGAAAATGTAGTGGAGTGTCACTTGGTGAATTGCTTCTTCAGAGAGGCCATGAGAGGCTAAATAGCTGCTTTGTGTTCTGCACCCATTCTGTTGTGTGGAATTAGGTCAGAGATCAGCCACAATCTCATTGATGGTAGAACAGGCACAAAGGGCTAAGGGTGGCTTCCTATTGAATTTTTATCATTCCTGAAAAACATGATGCACCATTTAATAAATGTATGTTTTCACAAACCGGCAAAAGTTACTTAAAATAAATATTAAAAGGTGCCCACAGTACATTTTTCCAGTTTCTATATAAAAACATTTGTTATTCCCAAAGTAGTTCTTCAACTGAAATTGGAACTTTAAAATAGAGATTGAAAAATGTGGAGCAATAGAAGCGGACAACAGTCTATCAAGAGGAATTCAAATTCATCTGATACTTGGGTTTACATCGCCTGTAAAAAGAAAGAAATCTTCTTCAATTTGTCCAATGAGAGAAAGCAAAAACACCACTGTAATCAAACTGCTTCTTGCCTATTAAAAAAGAAACCACAGGGTGATGTTAATCACAAATGTTATCAGTGACTGTTTTATGAGAAGCAGTAATTAACTGTCAAACCTTTCCTGATAGAAGCCTCATGAATCTGTTTGAAAAACAAAGCGCTCCCAATTGGCTGCAGAATGAGAGCTAGCTTGTACTTCAGATCAGAAACTACTTCATTTATGTTAAGAAATTCTGTAAGTGCTCATGCTCAGAGTGGCAAATCTTTGGAGGACCCAGTGAAAAATAATAGTTTATGTCAAGAAAGCTAAGACTGGACAAGTGTTTGAAATAAAAAAAATGAAATAATAGAGGACACTGAAAAGGAAATCTATTCATAAATCTATTCATATCACTGAAATATGCATCAGTTGATTGTTACAGGCAAACTATTTTAGATATTAGACATTTCAGTATTGAGTATAATTGGTACAGCAAGTAAGTTCAGATTTGACAGTTTGCTGTTTCTTTTGGATGGATTCTTAAGATGAATTGGGGGCAGCACGGTGGCTTAGTGGTTAGCACTGCTGCCTCACAGCGCCGGCAGTTCCACCCTCGGGTGACTGCTGTGTCGAGTTTGCATTTTCTCCCCATGTCTGTGAGGGTTAACTGTGGTTGCTGCAGTTTCCTCCCATCGTCCAAAGATGTGCTGGTTAGGTGGATTGGCCATGCTGTATTGGCCGTAATGTCCAGGAATATGCAGACGAGGTGGATTAGCCACAGGAAATGCAGGATTATAGGGTAGGGGCTGGGTCTGGATTGACTGCACTTTGAACAGGCGATGCAGACTCGATGGGCCAAGTGGCCTGCTTCCACAGTGTAAGATTCTGTGATTCTTTGAATCATTAAGGATTGTTTGCTTTTATACATTATTCATTTCTTATTATTTGTCTAGTTGCCTGCCTCATTTTGATGTGTACATTCCCTACCTTTTCAGTCCTAATTTACTGGGAATTTGCTTTCCAGGGAGTCATAGTATGACAGTTAAAATCTGACCCAACCATGGAATTTAAAAAAGCCACAACAATGGGAACTCTATGCTACAACTGGGGCTTGAAGCTCTCCCTTGATGGTGGGATTGCAGGTGGTTCTTTATGATGCAGGAATAGACAGCTCTTGATACTAGAACTCCTAAAGCAATTAGCCTACGGCATGGTATGTTGCTGCCTTGTTAAAATTCTGAAAGTTTCTTGAAGTCTGGGTTACTTTATTCATTAGGTAATTTTTGTATCACATGCAGCACATCTTGTGACATGATGGAGCTTCGCCGCCGATATCAGAACCTGTACATCCCAAGTGATTTCTTCGATACGCAATTCACGTGGGTTGATGCATTTCTACTAAATAGACCTTTTCAACTTGGAAACCAGTGTAATTTCCATATTGTTCACAAAGAGGTGGACCCCCTGGAGAAGATGACAGCCATTCTTGACCCACCAGATGCAGACCATCTGTACAGTGCAAAGGTTTATATTTTAGATTGTCTCTTTTGGTTTCTCACAACATTCTCAGTTGCTTTCAATGTTTCTGTGAATACCTGGACTGGATTTCCTGAGAAGGATCTTCTCTGGTTTTACCGTTACGTTGTATTCTTATGTAAAGATAGATTCGACCTTGTTTACCTGCTGCTGAAGACAATTCTCTTCTTTTCCTCCTGAGGCTATGCTTATCGTGAAAGCTATTCATGTTGGAAAACATTTTGAATCCCTAGGTCAATAGATGTTCTTTCTATTCCATCTCTGCCCAATCTCAGAAAAACACGACATACTTCAGTGGTGCAGCATTTTTCAATTTCCATTAGACAGCTATGGAATCTGGACAAAATTGAGCCTCTTTAGCCTCACTTTGCATGTCAGACTCCAGTAGCTTGTTCTTTGGTCTGATTATCGCCACATCTCCACTTATTGCAAGGTCTTCGATAGGACAGTTTGGGGTCACTGAAGAGTTCAAAGAGCACAGTTGGTTGTAGGAGATATGGTAAAGAACAAAGAAAATTACAGTACAGGAACAGGCCCTTCAGCCCTCCAAGCCTGCACTGACATGCTGCCCATCATAACAAAAACCCTCTATCCTTCCGGGGACCGTATCGCTCTATTCCCATCCTATTCACGTATTTGTCAAGGTGCCCTTTAAAAGTCACTATAGTATCTGCTGCCAGTACCACCTCCGGCAGCGAGTTCCAGGAACCCACCACCCTCTGTGTAAAACAAAAACTTGCTTCGTACATCATCTTTAAACCTTGCCCCTCGCACCTTAAACCCATGGCCCCGGTAACTCACTCTTCCACCCTGGGAAAAAGCTTCTGACTGTCCAGTCTGTCCATGCCCTTCATATTCTTGTAGACTTCTATCAGGTTCCCCCTCAACCTCCATTGTTTCAGCGAGAACAACCCAAGTTTCTCCAACCTCTACTATAGCTAATGCCCTCAGTACCAGGCAACATCCTGGTGAATCTTTTCTGTACCCTCTCCAAAGCCACCACATCCTTCTGGTAGTGTGGCGACCAGAATTGAACACAATATTCCAAATGCGGCCTAACTAAGGTTCTTTAAAGCTGCAACATTACCTGCAAATTTTTTAACTCAATGCCCCGGCCGATGAAGGTAAGCATGCCGTATGCCTTGTTGACTACCTTTTCCACCTGCGTTGCCACTTTCATTGACCTGTGTACCTGTACACCCAGATCCCTCTGCCTATCAGTACTGTTAAGGGTTCTGCCATTAACTGTATATTTTCTATCTGGATTACACCTTCCAAAATGCATTACCTCACATTTTTCTGGATTAAATTCTATCCGCCATCTCTTTGCCCAAGTCACCAACCGATCTATGTCCTGCTGTATCCTTTGACGGTCCTCATCGCTATCCGCAATTCCATCAGCCTTTGTGTCATTGGCAAACTTACTAATCAGACCAGTTACATTCTCCTCCAAATCATTTATATATATTACAAACAGCAAAGGTCCCAATACTGATCCCTGAGGAACGCCACTAGTCACAGCCCTCCATTCAGAAACGCACCCTTCCACTGCTAACCTCTGTTTTCTGTGACTGAGCCAGTTTTTAATCCATCTTGCAAGCTCACCTCTGACCCCGTGCGACTTTTTATCTTCTGTATCAGCCTGCCATGAGGGACGTTGTCAAAGGCCTTACTGAAGTCCATGTGGACAACATCCACTGCCCTGCCCTCATCAGTTATCCTGGGCAAGATGGGTAAATGGGCAAGAACAGAAGAAGATTTCATTTTAAGCATGCTGCAGTTAGCTGTACTACCTTACAGGAAGCAGAATTGTGCAGATTTTGTGTAGGGAACTTGATGAGTCAGGCTCAGCTAAATGGCTCAATGTTGTTAGAACTTGGTCACCTAGACCTTGATCTACCCATTCCACCTGAATGAGTTCCTTCGGTATTGTAACGGATCTGTAACTCTGAGTTGAGGTAGAACCAGTATTTTAACACTAAAATTCACAATTAAGATTATAGTTTAAAGTTGGAGTTTAACATGGAATTCAGGAGAAACTCTTTATCCCGGAAACAGATAATCTTCCATGACTTGTGATAAAAAGCATTTCACAGTGGCTAGGAATATGAGAGACTATGGTATAGAAGGTTATCCTGAAAGGATTTGTTAGTGGCACAATAGGAGGCTACTCTGGAGCAGGAAAACATAAATATGGGACAGATAATTTGATCTGAATGATCTATTTATGCCTGAACAGTGTAATTTATATGCTGCACATTCTGCCTATCATTACAGGACAATTGGTTTAAAGATATAAGTGTCGTGGGGCAAGATGAGAATAGGGTTTCTTGTTGGGTGGTTGTTTCTTAGATTTACTATATAATTCTGCTCTTGGTTGAAATTACTGTCTGATTCCATTAGGTTATGCTGCTGGCAAGCCCTGGCATGGATGAACTCTTCCATAAGTCATGTGCACTTGCTGAAGACTCGCAGGAGATACGGGAAGGATACCAGCATCCTGCACGGCTCATAAAGGTAGTAGAATATTTAACCCTGTAACAGTGATGTAATCGGTGGTTTAGTCATGGTTGACGATTTACGTGCCCTCGTTATCAAGGGTGGGTTGTTGGTAATACAGTATACAGTAGTCCATCATAACACCATCCTCATCCGCCACATCTAGACCCCAAACTTGATTATTTTATGTGCATCTCATCATATTGGTGGCATTCATTATTTTATATTATGCCCACCTGGTGTTGGACTCAAGCTTACCCAAGTACCGTCAGGCATATAACATCCTTTCAGAGATAGTAGGAACTGCAGATGCTGGAGAATCCGAGACAACAAGGTGCAGGGCTGGATGAACACAGCAGGCCAAGCAGCATCATAGGAGCAGAGAGGCTGACGTTTCGGGCCTAGACCCTTCATCAGAAATATAACATCCTTTCTCTTGTTTTACGCTCAACTAGTTGGCAAGGTGAAACTTGTTTTAGAATAATCTTTGGTAGATCTCAGTCTATATCTTCAGATCTCAGTTCATTGCTTCCCGTTCTGTTGCACTTGTTGAGGATTGTTCAGTCATCAGATTCATTAAAATGAATGTTTTCATAGTGGCCACACTGTTTGAGGATAAGCACAACTTTGTCACAAGTCAGTCATTTATATTAAACAAAACCTGTTTAAAACTGTATTCGGTAAAGAGCCAACCTACGCATGATACGCTACACAGCTTCTCTGGTGAAGCCGGGTTCATCGTTCCTTGGTCCTGTGGATCAATGAAATGGCTTAGTTGCAATCCATGTTTTTCCATCTCCCCTTCCCATTTGTACTCTCATAAGCACATGTATGTCATTATCACTTTGTACAGACCTATCCACCCAAGTGTGAATCCTACCCTTTTAGTGGTCGCCTGTACATATATCCTGTCCCCTGCCTTGGAGATTGGTTCATTACTGCCATTACTTTTCCTTCCCTGATCTGGATGACTTGTTGTGCCCTCTCACTCTTGTCTTAATTCACATAGTTGATTATCTAATTGTCGTACGTAGTTCCTAATACAGTTCCTTACTAGTGCCTCGCTACCAGTCAATATTCCTTTGGTAGTCATGTAGCACATCCTGTCATTAGTTCGAATGGGGCCAGTGTTTCCGGTTAGTTGTATACAGGGGAGGACCTCTACCCATCCCTGTCCTGTTTCTGCTGAATGATTCTTAAAATTCTGTTCATTTGCTTGGTTCCTGTGGGTGATAATGGACATGGAATCCTTGCGGGGAATGATTTTTGTGTGCCAGTATTTGGGCTGCCATCTTAGCATAGAGTCTCAGGTGAGAAATATTTCTACCGACCATGTAAATTGATCAGCTACTACTCAGCAGTATTTCTTGCCCTGTTGTTAGCAGGATTCCAGTAAAATACTTTTTTGCAGATTTTCCCAAAGGTCTTTAGGTCTTCGCTGATGGGCCATTTTACTTTGGTGTTTCAGGATTGTACCATCTGCTTGTTATGCATCACTGACAATGTTTGGACACATCCCTCCCCATTTACTAATCCTTTACTAATCCTCTGTGGTTTCTGTGATTTTTTTTTTTTTGTTTTTTTAGCAGGTTTATTTAGATACAGTCTGGCTGTATGACCCATGAATGTTTCCTCCATACCCTTCTGCTCGAACTGCCTCTTCATCCATTGCTCTTGCTCCTCCATACTAGCTTTCTCTGAATCTTTGTAATATTCATTTCACATAGTACCATTACTGCAGTGGAAACTGGGACTAGTGTTTCTTTCTCAGCCACTTGTCTGGCTATCTCTTCCATTAGTGTACTTCCTCTGTGTTCCTCAATTTCCACCTTCTAATGAGATTTTATTTTAATCATGGCCAGCTCTCCCAAGCATTGTGCTGCCTCCACAAGCCCTCTCACTACATTCTTATGCCTTGTGTCCTCTTGCTGAGGTGACATATCCTCACCTACTCAAAGCTATCATGTTATCGTGTAGCTCCCAGAACCATATTGGCTCTCTGTATAAATGTCAACTTTTATTTTCTTGTCACCAGTTTCAAGGTTTCTGTCAGAGTAGTCAGCTGGGTCACTTGAGCAGAGACATTTTTCTTCAACCCCTCTTTGGCTCCTGCTCTCCTATCCCCTGTTAGCACTGTCCACCCAGTATGTGACTCTCTGTATATTGCCATACTCCATCCACATAAAAGATATAGTTGAGGTTTTCCAGGGGCTCTCTTGAGGCTGTTTCTTGTGGTTCTCCATCTGTAGCAACCTCCAAATAAACAAACCTCCAGCAGGTACTTGTACCTCTGGTATCCCTCGCTATCTGACCTGATCTGACATAAGGTTTTAGGATTGCTTCCTATGCAGCTCTTCTGCTGTCCAAGAAATATTTCAATTTCCCTATGTTCAGCAGATCTGCCAGTGTAGGTCACATGCAATGCTGCCTGCTCTGATGTAGTTACCAGCTTGTAGACTTTCACTGCTGATGCTACACAGTCTAATGTGGCTGCACATCTTGCCATACCCTGGTCTACGGGGAGCTGTTGGGTGGAATAATAAGCTACTGGCCTCATGTCCCTGCCATACTCCTGTAACTCTACAGCATTTTAGAAGTCTTCATCCATATTGTAGTGCCCGTAAATGATCAGGACATATTGGGCAATCTAAAGGTGGGGTCTGATATCAAGGTGGTCTTTGGTCCCAAGTAGGCCTTATTCTGATTCCCAGCTCCTGCAATGCCCTCCAGTCATGGAAGGCCTCAACTGCTGATGGACACAGGGTATTGCCATTCCAAGGACAGCCAGACATGTGAAACTACAGAAGAGAGGAGGCAGTTGGGTCTAGTGATGTGTTATTGACCATCTTGGCCAGATACATGAGCAGGCTGCTGAGGAGGACTCCCAAACTTCCTCCTCCCACTCTGGGTGATCGTAGATCTGGAGGTGGGACTGAAATGTAATCCAAGGTGAGGAGCAGCCCTTCAAAACATTGAATAGTGACTTCAATATGAAGAAAAATCCATTTATATATAGGAGCATGTGTTAGTGATTGCAACAAGGTCAGCCAGATGGACCTCATAGAATATGAGTTCCCTGATTGGACTAATTAACAGTCCCAATCAAGGAGTCCTAGCTGACAGATATAAGCAGGAGTGTCAGGGGTCTGTTCACTCTAGGAGCTGGCTCTGAGCTAGCTGCGTCTGTGTCAGGTACTACGCACATGTAAATAAAGGGTGATTTGGTGTTGGGATACCAACCTTTATGGAATTTATTTCACATGGGCTTCTCAAGGCTGCAGAAAATGCAGTCAACGTGGGAGTCCAGGGACCATCTTAAACCTCCTATTGGTCAAGAGTGTTGCACGCAACGCCTTTCATGCTAACTGTCCAATGAGAAAGGGCGGACTACTACACAGAAAAAAGCCTCCCATGGCAGAACAGAATGCCATGCTGCGTCTGGACAATTTGTTACATATTTTGAAAATCCATGAAATCAAATTAACTGGTAAATACAATGAAGCGGCACTTGAACAAAAGTTGAATCGTCAAGGAAACTTATTAATTTAAATTAAAGATGTTTCCAGGACTGCTGAGGTACTGTAGCCCATGTTGGGGCAACCAGTCATGGAAGACAGGTCACTAAATTATATTTGTGTAAAAGGCTAGTTTTTTTGATTTTCGGAGGTTCCTTTTTCCATTCTCTCAAACTCCTGACTTATACTTTGTAGATCGGGAATCAGGAGGTGATTAATTGCTGCTGGATTCCAAGCCTCTGACCTGCTCTGGTAGCCATAAGACCATAAGAAATGGGAACAGGAATAGGCCATTCATCCCCTTGAGCCTGCTCCACCATTCAGTATGCTCATGGCTGATCTGACATTCTCCATGTCCACTTCCTTGCCCTTGCCCCATAACCTATCTATTGCAGCCTTAAATACACAAGAACCTGTCCCCATAGCTCTTTGAGGCAAGGAGTTCCAAAGACTTGCAACCCTGTGAAAGAAGAAATACCTCCTCATCTCAGTCTTAAATTGGTGCCCCTTTATTGTGAGATTGTGCCCCCGGCCCAAACTGTTCCATGAGGGGAAAAATCATCTCCACATTTCCCCTGTCAAGCTCCTTAAGAATCTTGTACCTTTCAATGAGATCACCTCTCATTGTTCTAAACTCCAATGAGTAGAATCTCCATCTGTTTAGCCTGTGCTCATAAGGCAATCCAACAATCCTAGTGAACCTTCTCTGAACTACCTCCCATGAAATAATATATTTCTAGAAATAAGGGGACGGAAACTGTTCTCAGCACTCCAGATGTGGTTTTACCAGCACCTTGTTCAATTACAGCAAGGTTTCCCTACTGCTTGTACTCCAACCCTTTAAAAATAAGGGCCAAAATTCCATTGCCTGATTATTTGATGTCCCTGTATGCTAGTAGCTTTCTTTGTTTCATACACAAGTACCCCCAGGTCCTCAGTATTAAATGCAGTTTCTGGTTAATGGTGTTATAAAGCAGGGGTTGACCCCTCCCTTCTGAGAATTAAAACGTAAACACCTAAACAGGAGCATCTTGTCCTATAATCTGCAATGGGAGTGTGAAAAGTGATGTAACCTGCTGTTCAGCAACTTCTCGTCATTAAATAAAATGAATCCCTGACACTCACTTTGCAGTCAACATGTAACAATTTATTTATCTGACTCTTAACAGTGAACAAAATAACTAAACTATTAACAAACTGAATAAATGCCTTCTAAAAACTAACTATTCCAGAATAAAATAAGATTCTGTGGTATGCTCTTCCAATAAATACAAGTCCCACTTATATATAAAAAAATAGAATTTAGTCTCTCGAAATTACCGTCACGTTATGTGTCTTCCAGAATGCTCTGTACCTTCTCCGTTGAATGTCCTGTCAGGGTGAGAGTGCCTTCTCCGCTGACTCTTTTGTCAGGAATATCAACTACTTGTGCTATTGGTACCTTTGATTTTTAGATGGTGCTTTCTCCAAGACCAAGAGGAGACTGAGGGAGCCAGCGATTCTCTCTTGAGAGCTGTTAACTCTGGCAGCTGGCAGTTATTTCTCATGTCATTGTCCACCTGGCCTCTTCTTTTACACCCTTGATGACATAATCAATTTCTTACAATAGGATTGGACCTACATTGTCAAAACCATCAGATTTAAAATTAAATTAATAATAATTTGAAAACCAGCCCAGCTCGTCCCCGTCTCCTTAACCTGTCCATCCTTCCTCCCACCTATCCGCTCCTCCCACTTCAAGCCCCACCCCCATCTACCTACCAGCCTCATCCCACCTCCTTGACCTGTCCATCCTCCCTGGACTGACCTATCCCCACTCTAACTCCCCACCTACACTCACCTTTACTGGCTCCATCTCAGCTTCTTTGACCTGTCTGTCTCCTCTCCACCTATCTTCTCCTTTATCTATCTTCCATCCGCCTCCCCCTCTCTCCCTATTTATTCAGAATCCCCTTCCCCTCCCCCATTTCTGAAGAAGGGTCCAGACCCGAAACGTCAGCTTTCCTGCTCCTCTGATGCTGCTTGGCCTGTTATGTTCATCCAGCTCCACACCTTGTTATCTCAGATTCTCCAGCATTGGCAGTTCCCACTATCTCCGATTTAAAATTAATTGGTTTTTGGCATCTAAGTGCTTGGTTCAAATTGATCGGCTAAATTCAAAGCTTGTTGTCTTGGTAGAAACTACTGCTTGGCCTGCTACCTTGGGCTTTTGATACAAATGGTTCAATGGGATGGGCAATAAATGCTGCCTAGCCAGCGATGCCCTCTTCCCGTGAATGAATAAAGAAAAAAAAATAAAATGTAGGTGTTCTTTGTGAACCCACAAGCTTCTGGGTTTTAAAAGGATTACACAATACTCTTCTGCCCCCAACCTTAGCATTTTACAAACACCAAATTCCAAGTCCCTGCCTCCCAATTCATAAGTACTCGACCCAACTTTGCAAGAAAGTGATCCCCAGAATGTTGATTGTGGGACATTTAGTGACAGGAATCCCGTTGAATGTCAAGGGGTGATGGTCATTGCCCAGCATTGCTGTGGTGTGAATGTTATTTGCTGCATTTAGACATGGACTGCTTTAATATCTGAGGAGTCGTGAATGGTGCTGAACATTGTGCAATCATCAGCAAACAACCCTACTTCTAACCTTATTAAGGGGGGAAAGTGTTGGATGCAGTAGTTGAAGATGTTTGGGTCTTGTGTGTTACCCTGAGGGACTCATGCTGAAATGCCCTGGATTTGAAATGACTGATCTCCAGAAACCACAAGCATATTCTTTTGTGTTGGATATGGAGTGTTTTTCCCCCAGTTCCCAATGACTTTAGTTTTGCTATGGCTGTCTCTGTCAGATGCTGTCTCATCTTACTTTTGGAGTTCAGATCTTCTGTCCTTGCTTGGACCGACCCTGTCATGAGGTCAGAGCCTGAGCAATCCTGGCAGAACCTCTACTGAGCATCAGTGAGCAGGTTATTACAAAGCAAAAGCTTAATAGCCTTGTTGATGATTCCTTCCATCACTTGACTGGCGATTGAGATTAGGCTGATGTGGCGGAAATTTTTCGGGTTGGATTTATCCTGCTTTTTACGTACAAGAAATATCCAGGCAGTTTTCCATATTGTTAGGTAATGCTAGTAGCTGTACCTGAACAGCTTGACTAAGGGCACAGCAAGTTCTGCAGCACAAACCTTCAATATCATTGATGGAGTGTGGTCAGGATCTATAGCCTTTGCGAAATCCAGTGCCTTCAGTTTAATGCATGACATTATGTGGAGTTGGCTGAAGGCTGGCCTCTGTGATGCTGAGGGTGTCAGAAGGAGGCCAAGATGGATCATCCATTTGGTACTTGGGGCTGAAGATCGCTGTGAAAGTGTTATATTTTGCATTGACGTCCTGGGCTTTCCCGTCATTGAGCATGAGGATTTTAGTGGAGCAGCCTCCTCCAGTGAGTTGTTTACTTATCCAGCACCATTATGGCAGGACAGCAGAGGTTAAATCACAGCTTTTGTTTGTGGAATGACTTAGTCCTGTCTATCACTTGTTTGCCTCACCAAAAGCTGCACCAGTTTGACACCTCATTTTTAGATCTGCCCTCTTGCAGGATTGATTCTTTGGCTTGATGGCAATGGTAGAGTGGGGAATATATAGGTTGTGTTGGAATATGATTCTGCTGCTGATAATGGCCCACAGTATATCAAGACTTCCCCGTGAATTGTTGGATCTGTTCAGTTTGTCCCATTTAGCGTTGTGGTAGTACCATACGATGCAATGGAGTGACGTGACTTCTCCACTAGGTCTGTGCACCGTTTTTTGATGCTGTAATGGACGGATGCATCTGTGGCAGGCAGATTAGTGTGGATGTTGTCAAGATTTTCCCACTTGTTGGATGCCTCATCACCTGCCTCAGACCCTATCCGGAAACTATGTCCTTTGGGATTCGACTAGCTCAGTCAGTAGTGATGCTACCAAGCCGCTTGTAGATGATGGACATTGGCATTCTGCGCCCAGAACCCCAAGCTAATATTTGAATGGGTTCAAATGCCACCTGTATAGAATGAACCTAACTTTATGAAATGATGGGCATCATGGGGAGACAATGGTGTATTGGCAATGTCACTGGACTAGTAAACCAGTAGACTTGTGATTGCACTGGTCAAAGGTTCAAATCCTAACATGGAAGCTGATGGAATTTAAATTCAATTCATAAATCTGAAAAGCTTGCCTCATTGAAGTAAAGGTGTCCATGAAGCACTCATTGGTTTCTTAAAAACACATCCAGTTCCCTGATGCTTGTTAGTGGAGGAAATTTGCCATCTTTATCTGGTCTGGTCCACAAGGGACTCCATTGAGGAAATCTCTTAATTACAGTCTGAAATGGTCTAACTGATCGCTCAGTTCAAGGGAAGTTGGGTGTAGCAGCAAGTGCTGGCCATGCAGGTGATGCTGACATATCATGAAGGAGCGAAGTACAATTAACATTACATTCAGAAAGGATATTCCCCTGGTGGAGGTTCTAGAACCAGGGACATAATGTTATGGACCAGACCAGACCGCATCAATACTTTAAGAAGGTAGCCTAAACCCTAAGTTTTTCTTATTTTTAAAGGCAAAATGTGAAGTGTCTGTTCCAGACACAATGTAGCTGGCCAAACTACTCAATGTTAAGCAAAACAATTTATTTAAACACTGTAGTTCAACTACAACCAAAGAAAGAGGAAATTAGAATAACAACTCTATTGGAAAATGTAACTGAATAATCGAAACAGTAACTATTACTAACTGACTGTTGCAATATAGTAACATCCCATAAACACATCCCTTGGCAAAATGGAAAATCCAGACACAGATTCTCACATGCAGTTCTCCAATCCAGGAGGAAAAAAAAAAATCAAGAGGAAATTCAGAGAGTAGCATCTAGGAGACATTCACTGAAGTTCCAGCACTTTTGGGACCCCAATTATTTCGCTTAAAGCTAAACCTAAAAACCCAAAAATCCAGATCTATGAGAACTGGCCACACCTATTCAGGCTGTTTAAGGCCTCCTAAGCTGTTTACCTTAATGTTTCTTGTTGACTGCTCAGCACTTCTGCATTGCAACCTCTCTTCAACAAAAACCAGAACAAAATGACTTCTTCAAGTCAGAGCATCGCAACAATAGCCTCAGAATAAAGAGTAGGTGATTTAGGACTGAAGTTAGGAGGAATAGCCTAATCCTATTTTAATACTTTACTGAGGGTGGTGAGTCTTTGGAATTTTTCACCCCAGAGAGCTGTGGAAACTGAGATTGAGCAGGTTCAAGACACAAGTACGTTGATTTCTAGATATTGATGAGGTTAAGAGAAGTAGAGATACCTTGATGTCTAAGTCAACAATAATCTAAAATGGTGAAGCAGGCTGAAGGGGCCGAATGGCCGATTCCTGACCCAGATTCCAGTGTGGATTGAGTGTGACTGTAGAATTTGACTGGACGGGAAATTATAGGTCATGCCTGGAAAGGTGATTAGACTGGACTTTTTTTTTAAAAGAAAGCAGGGGCCTGATGGTCTACAGGAGAAGAATCTAAGTATATCCCAGAATGTTACTGTCTTAAAAACCTGATGAGGAAATGGAGACCATCACATATTCAGGCGGATGAAAGAAGGGCAGGAGCGGTATTACCAGTGGGTTATCGAAGGGAGGTATTGCAGGTAGCATGTGAATTACCAGTGGGAAATTATTTGGGAGTAAGGAAAACTCGAGCCAAAATACAAAAACATTTTTATTGGCCTGACTGCATAAAGATGTGGTTGACTTTTGCCAAACATGTCATAGATGTCAGGTAATCGGAAAGCCTCAGGCAGTGATAAAACCAGAAGCCTTAATACCCATTCCTGCATTTGAGAAACCTTTTACCAGAATCCTAATTGATTGCATAGGACCCCTGCCAAAAACAAAAGGTGAGAATCAGTGTTTGTTGACCATAATGAATGTGTCTACTAGATTTCTAGAGGCTGTTCCATTACACAGTATCATGGCTAAAATGATTGTAGAACAGTTACTCAAATTTGTTATTAAATACGGACTACTCACACAGATACAATCTAATCAAGAGTCAGATTTTGCATCAAAGTTATTCAAGGGAGTAATGGGTATCTTAAGAATAAAACAATTCAAATCCATTGCATGCCATTCAGAAAATGCAGGGAGCACTAGAATGGTGGCATCAAACTTCGAAGACTGTTGAAGGCATATAGCAAGACTATCCAGAAGATTGGGATAAAATAATTCCATTTGTATTTTTTGCAATTAGGGATGAATCTACCAAATTCTATCCATTTGAATTAGTTTTTGGGCATGCAGTAAGAAGACCGCTGAAATTAATTAAGGAGAAGTTGGTGAGTCAGAGTTCAGAAACTACATATTTGGACGATGTGTCAGATTTTTAGGGTAAGATTAAATAGAGCGGGTGAGTTGGCTAGATAGCATTTGAAAGTAGGACAGCGTGTGATAAAGCAGACAGGCAAGGAATTAAAAATCCGTAGTTTCGCTAGAGGTGATAGTGTTAGTGTTACTCCCAGTGGTAGGTGAACCTTTAAAGGCAAGGTTTGGTGGTCCTTATCAAATCAAAAGGAAATTGATGAGGTGAATTATGAGATAAGAACACCAGATAGAAAGAAATCTCACTGTGTGTTATGTGAATATGCTCAAAAGGTATTTCAATCAGGAAGTAGACCAAAGGGACAATGGTTACAACACAGAATGAAGAACCAAGTTCAGGTGATTCTAAATTGGACATACCTCAAATTAACTTGGACAATGAGGAAGTTCTGAAAAATTGGGATGAACTATTCAGTTATCTTCCAAAGGAAAATCAGAATGACTTGAGCGCGTTATTACAGTCATATGGAGATATATGTGGGAATATGCTGGGAAGTACTAATCTGATTATGCATGAAGAAGATAAGGAACTACTGTTCCCGTTAAGCAAAATCATTATAGACTCAACACTCTAAAGTTGGCACAGGCTCAAAAAAAGATTGAACTCCTGCTCAGAGACAGTATAATCAAAGTGAGTTGCAGTGAATCAGCTCACCCATAGTAATGATGCCAAAACCAGATGGTTATGTGTGGACTATTGCAAAGTCAATGCAGTTACAAAATCTGATTCATATCTTATTCTACGGCTGGAAGACTGTATTGAGAAGGTGGGACAAGCAACTTATATTTCAAAGTTGGACTTACTCGGAGGATACTGGCTGGTACCTTTATTTGAAAAGGTGAAGGAAATTTCGATCTTCATGATTTAGAGACCTACCAACAAAGTAATTTCAGGGTAATCCAGTTGGGTGGTGTGCATCGCCAATGTGGTGATTTTTAGTTGCACATAGAAGGAACATTTAGAGCATCTATCAGAATTGTTCGATCAACTTCAGGAGGCGAGCTTGGTGATAAACCTGGCTAAGAGTGAGTTTGCAAAAGCCCTAGTCACGTTTCTAGGTCATGTCATGAGACATGGACAAACGGCCCCTCGGGATATGAACCAAAGGTTATTGGGGACTTTCCCATACCATCAAAGAGGGAAGTGCTATGATTCTTGGGACTGAGTGTTTTTTGTCTGAAGTTCGTACTGAGTTTTAGCAGCTTGGTTGTTTGGGTCGTCTTGTGTGTTATCCTGAGGAACTCATGCTGAAATCTCCTGGCTTTGAAATGACTGACCTCCAGAAACCATAAGCATATTCTTTTGTGTTGGATATGGAGTGTTTTCTCCCAATTCCCAATGACTTTAGTTTTGCTATGGCTGTCTCTGTCAGATGCTGTCTCCTCTCACTTTTGGAGTTCAGATATTCTCTCCTGTCACGAGGTCATAGCCTGAGAAATCCTGGCAAAACCTCCACTAAACATCAGTGAGCAGGTTATTACGAAACAAAAGCTTAATAGCCCTGTTGCTGATTCCTTCCATCACTTGATTAGGCACATCAAGATTAGGCTGATGTGGCGGAAATTTTTCGGGTTGGATTTATCCTGCTTTTTACATGAAATATCCAGGCAGTTTTCCATATTGTTAGGTGATGCTAGTAGCCGTCCCTGAACAGCTTGACTAAGGGCACAGCAAGTTCTGCAGCACAAATCTTCAGTGTCATTGCTGGAATGTGATCAGGACGTATAGCCTTTGCGAAATCCAGTGCATTCAGTTTAATGCATGACATTATGTGGAGTTGGCTGAAGGCTGGCCTCTGTGATGCTGAGGGTGTCAGAAGGAGGCCAAGGTGGATCATCCATTTGGTACTTAGGGCTGACGATCGCTGTGAAAGTGTTATATTTTGCATTGATGTCCTGGGCTTTCCCTTCATTGAGCATGAGGATTTTAGTGGAGCCGCCTCCTCCAGCACCATTCTCAACTGGATGTGGCAGACAGCAGAGGTTAGAACTGATCTTTCGTTTGTTTGCTCCATTGACTGACTTGTTGTAGGAGTGCTGAAAATTTCAGTGGATGGTCGAATGTCAAGGTATTTGACAGCCTGAAAGCTGTGTTAACCATCGCCCAGTGTTAGCCACACCTAATTACTCAAAGCCATTCAAGGTGGTTATCAATGCGATTAATGTGGGTGTCGGTGTTTCACTTTTGCAAGTAGATAGAAATACCTATTAAGTATATTTTCAGAGAATTAAATAATCATTAACAAAAGTATTTCACAATTGATGAGACCTTGAGCTTGGTGTTGGCGTTGCAATGTTTCAACATTTATATTGCCAGTAATGTGTCTGAGACAATTTTATATGCCGATCATAACCTCTTAAAGTTTTTGGAAAAATTTAAAGATAAAAATACCAGACTGTTTAGATGGAGCTGTTTTTTGCAGCCATTCAATTTGAAAATTATATACATGGCAGGAAAAGAGAATGTAATTGCTGACCCATTGTCACGACTTTGGAAAACGTTGGCGTTCGGTGGCGGGGAAAACTGACTGAAATGGACTGTAGTTGTGAATGTTTGCACACTGAGAGTCAATGTAATGTAAATGTGTTGTAGTGCACTAATAGAGTAAGGCTAAAGGTTTTTAGAAATGAAGTCATCTTTGTATATTTAAGGGCGGAGGTGTGATAATGCTCGGCTTTAAGCAGTGTATTTTTTCCTGGTTTTTAATGAAGAAAAGTTAAGACAGACGTACTGTCTGCTCAAAGCCAATAGAATGAACAGCTTGTGAGGCCTTGGTGTTTTTTTTAAAGTTGGAACAATAGAAGCAGCCTGAATGGGTTTCCTGCATGCCTGAATCCCACAGAACCCGCCTTTTTAGTTTTAGCTTTCTGCAATTGCTGGGGTCTTGAAGCTGGATGCAGAAACTCTATTCTTTTCTCTGTTACAGCTAAAAGCTGGGGACCTCTTCCTGCTGATAGAATTGCACATGAGACAGTCTGTTTTACTGAATTTGCCTTTGCCAAGTGTGTGTTTGTGGGATATTATATATTCGAACAGTTACTATTTAGTAGTTAAATAATCCATTATTCTGTTAAGTTTTCCAATAGAGTCAGGTTATTCCAATTTCTTCTTTCTTTTGTTATTTAACAATTGTCTATTAATAGTGTGTTTTTCTTCAAGACTGGTAGTTTGACCAATGAATTGCATCTGGAACACCGCCTGATACTTACCTTTAAAATAAGAAAAAGTTAGGGTCTCCGCTATCTTAATATATTTTCAGTGGGTTTGGTCTGGTTCACCATAGTCTGCCAACCAGTTTTCTGTACATTTCAATGCACTATCCCAATTCCGTGGGCTTTAATTTTATACATCAATCTCTTATGTGGGACTTTGTTGAAAACCTTCTAGTCATACAGCATGGAAGTAAACCCTTCAGTCCAACTCATCCATGCTGACCAAATTTCCCAAATTAAACTAGTCCCCTTTGCCTATGTTTGGCCCATATCCCTCCAAACTTTTCTTATTCATGTACCTGCCCAAATGTTTTTTAAATGTTATAACTTACCTCTGTATAACAGAGTTTTGTAAATAAACATTACCTCCTGATTTAAACTGACTTCAGTGCCTGCTTCATCTTTACTTCTGAGGATCACCAATATTCAAACACTTTATTTCAGAGATAGTAGGAACTGCAGATGCTGGAGAATCTGAGATAACAAGGTGTAGAGCTGGATAAACACAGCAGGCCAAGCAGCATCAGAGGAGCAGGAAGGCTGACGTTTCGGGCCTAGACCCTTCTTCAGAAAAAGGTCTAGGCCCGAAACG
>NC_063351.1:252172-290503 GCF_021869965.1 Rhincodon typus
ATGCTGCTTGGCCTGCTGTGTTCATCCAGCCCTGCACCTTGTTGTCTCGGAATCTGGTGGTTGTGATCTAGGTCAGCACCAACAACAAACTAGGAAAGAGGTTCTGTTGAGAGAGTATGAGAAGTCAGGTGCTAGATTAAAAAGTAGAACTTCAAAAATAGTAATCTCTAGATTACTATCTGAACCATGTGCAAATTGGCATAGGATGAGTGAGATTAGAGAATGACTCAAAAACTGCTTAGGGAGAAGTGAATTCTTGTTTGTGGGACACTGACAGGAGGCGATTCCAAGCAGGTTTGCGAGAATGACATTTGGAATAGGTGGGTTGTCATATGAGGATAGATTGGACTGGCTGGGCTTGTTTCCACTGGAGTTTAGAATAGAGAGAGGTGACTTGACTGAAGCTTATGAGATCATAAATGGTCTTGACAAGATGGATGTGGAAAAGATGCTTCCTCTTGAGTGTGCGTGAGATTAGGGGGCGCTGCTTTAAAATTAGGCATCACCCTTTAAGGACAGAGATGAGATTGATTCCTTTGCCTAACAAGAATTTAAACATCATGGGAGTAAATGGGAATGTGGGATTCAGAACACCGATAAACATGATGTTATGGAGCAGGTTTGAAGTGCCAAATAACAGACTTCTACTTAAAATTTATATGTTAGTATGTTAATATGTTATCTGATTTTGAGGTATTTGAGCAAGAAAGCTGTGCGATGTATGTTTATGATGGGGTGCCCACCATCATGAGGGTTTGGTAGGTTGCCTTGAAAGATGGTCGTGGAGCAATAGCAAAACATCTCATACCGCAGAATGGCAAGAGCACTGAGGAAAATCAAAGTGAATGCCTGAGAGCTGTGGCACACCTTCATTTGGTCCTAAAAGATATGAAGAAAGCGTCAGCTTCTTGTAAATGACGTAATTCTTGAGTGAAAATAAAAATAACCCAGGGATCTTCGAGCTTAAGGAATGACCATTTATAAGATGTAGTTTTATAATTTATACTTGCATTGTTCAATTCATAGTAAATGTTTCTGCTTAAAACATGAGCTCTAACAAGGTAATTCTTTCAGTTTACTGGAAGTTTAAATTTCTTTTTAAAAGTTCATGGTCTCCTTTGAAATAATAATTAGATTCAGATTTTGTCTACAAGGACTAGTTTAATTAATCAGTTTAAGGAGGTGCGATTGGTCAGTTAGACGTTTTGTTTATCGATAACTGTTGATGCCTGGCGTGCACACAGGCATGTGAGTCACACTGAGAACTCGAACAAGTGACACAAGCCCATTTGCCAGCAGTTGATGGTGTCAGTACTGGGAGGGAGAGGGGGAGGATGCTTGAGTACAAAACTGGCAGAAGTGAGGAGCAGCTCAGCAACAAAGTTTTTACTTTGCTTGGAGCATTAGTGTCCCAGAGAGGTGAAATGGGATTGCTGGAATGGGGCTGATATGTGAAGGATGGAAGGAATCAGTTAAGGATGGCATGGGAGTGATAGGTTGACTTAAGAAGAATAGGTTGACATGGAATTGGCTAGTTTGCAGGAATGGATGAGTTTAAATAGCATGACAATTGTTTGATCAGGCATATTATTCCGAAGGTGGTATTTGTGCAATAAATGAAGAATAATGAGATTTGAATGGGAAAGTTTTCAAAAAGCATGACAATTGTTTGGTTCCTCTTTATTATTGCTAATCTATTCTTATAAATGTATTATACATGAAGATTCATGAGATTTGAATGGAATGGTTATCAAAATGTAGTAAGCTAAACTTAAAGCCTGTACAGGAATTCTGTATACAAGATGATAGTGTGTTTCCTCGTGAGTCTCCAAATAAACCACCATGCAAACGTAGACACAAGCAAAGAGAAGTTATGTTGTAGCAATGAAACTGGAATCTTAAACAAGGAGTCACGGGACTAGATTAGTTCTTGGAAACTATTTTCTACAATGATAGATCTGAAATTTGTAGAAAGCAAGTTGTGGGGCGTAGTGTTTAATCCATAACTTATTTAGCCAATCCCATGGAAAACTACCTTTTCAGCTCCGGAAGACACAGTTCTTCTGTAGACTTCCGTATTCTATGATTGTAGACCAAGCACAAGGGCAAACTCTCAACAAAAAGTCTTTGTACTCCTGTGCTTGTTTTTACACATGGGAAGTTTTATGAAGTTTGCTTTAAGTTTTGACTATGTTAAAGGTTTTGGTAAAAGAATAACAAATACTGTTTTAAAGAAGTAATTGTTACACTAAAAAATACTATTTTAACTGCAAATTTTTTTTACTTTGCTGGTTACAAACATGAAGTGTAAATTGTGACAGATACACTTATGCCGATGTACATTGTTTTTCTCTTGTAGTTCTTGGTTGGAATGAAAGGCAAAGATGAAGCCATGGCCATTGGTGGACACTGGTCTCCCTCTCTGGATGGACCTAATCCTGAAACTGACCCTTCAGTATTGATCAGGACTGCTATCCGATGTTGTAAGGCCCTGACGAGCATTGATTTGAGTGGTTGCACACAGTGGTAAGTAATTATCCAGCAATACGGCAGAGCCTTTCAGTATAACACTAAGATTCTGTTTTCTGTTCTGTTAAATTTATATGATTCGAGTCTTAACTGTTTGAGCTGTTGTTTTCTTGCCTAGCAGCCAACCACTTTCCAGGTAAAATACATGACGTCGTTCTGCTAATTCTGCACTTATGGCACCTGTTATGTGGCAATGCATGTCTCATATAGTGAAATGTCATTATTTCATAAGAATGACATTGGAGAGACATAAAGCACTTTCGATATAATTCATTGTTCTGAATGTGTACTCAATAAATATGTTTAAATGTTGTAAATCTGTATAACTATTTCATGCCAATGTGTTATACGTGTGATATGCCTTGAAGAAAAGTCATGCGTGGAGAGGATATCGCCACTGGGATGAATAATTATTGTTCAATTGATAATAGAATTGTTTTCCATTTTCTTATGTAAATAAATTCTCAGTGATGCCATGCAAGTTCTTCTGAACTGTACAGCCAGTGTCATTTAACTGTAAGGCATTAAAGCAGTGAGTTATTATACAATGTCTTTAAAAATTTGTTTTTTGTTTTGCTTTTCACTGCAAGCATCTACCCAGATAAACTTGTTACTATCCAATCTTTGGTAGTGATGGGACTTCCATTATTATGACTGAACAATGTGAATTGTTTATTCACCTGCCTGATGCATACAGTTGCAGTTAAGTGACATTGAACAGTGTATATGACGCATTTCTCTAGCTTGATATCCTGCGAGACATTTAGGGTCTATGTGATGTCTGATAGAATTTTCCTTTCCAATACACTTCTTCCCTTGCAACAGGTACCGTTTTGCAGAGATCCGTTATCATCGCCCCGAGGAGCACCACAAGGGGCGGACGGTTCCAGCCCATGTGGAGACCGTGGTTATATTTCTGCCGGATGTTTGGCATTGCCTTCCCACCCGTTCAGAGTGGGAAGCGCTCTCCCGTGGATACAAGCAGCAGCTGGTTGAGAAGCTCCAAGCTGAACACAAGGAGGCTGATGGAGAACAGGCACTGAACGCTAATCCTTTTCCATTTCCGCTTCTCACAGGCACAGGGACACCCACAAAAAAGTGCATCACATACATACAGATCAAGTAACGGGCTCTTTTTATGAGCAGTGCATACATTTGAGAAGACATAGATGCAAAGCTACAGTAACTGGTAACATAGCTCCCAGCTTAGAGCTGCCTGCTTTCTTTCATAATTTGGTCTCACGGAATGAATAATCCTCAAAATTTCCTCAAAAGAAATGAATCAAAACTAGCACATTTGGAATTTTAAACTTCTTTTCCCTCAAATGGTAGTTACTTACGTTCATATTTCGCTGTTTCATACCTTAGAAAAAAACCAGTTCCTGCTGGAAGCTTGTCACCAGTTGTTGAGTTGGCAGGTGTTGTTAGCTGTTTACAGAAATTTCTACTTTCCAAATTTTCCATATCCCCTTTCTCTTGCTTTCTTTTAACTCTAGTATGTTCCTCTTACCTACACAACCATTGGATATGCACAAACCTTTCAAAGATATTTGATTTGCAGGTCAGTTGGTTGAGCCACAGTTTCGTGCAGTGTGGGGTGTGTGGAGCAGACTCTTTGATAGTGAATATGTCTGGGGGGCTTGTACTTATTGAGAGGGAATGAGAACACACACTGTTTGGCCGCCAGGGACCAACAGTGTCTGCAGCCCTTGAGTCCTTTTGTTTGATGTCATTGATCACCTTTTTGTGTTCCACAGATCTGGCTTTGATTGGCTGATGAGTGGCATGTGATCAGTTACAGTGTGTGTGTGTTTATATAGGAGTGAACTGTTCTATTCAGTAACATTGAGGAGGAGTCAATCTGAGGGGCAGTTGTGACCTTTGCTACTTGCACGGATCGGCAACTCTTGTTTCAAAAAAATGAGTGAATACATTTTCCAGGCATTCTCCAAATATTGCTGATTATTCCTGTTTATTATATTTGAACAGGAAGAGGAGGAGAAGGATGATGGGGAGAGCAAAGAAATTTCTACACCTACGCACTGGTCGAAGCTAGATCCAAAGACAATGAAAGTAAGCAATGTCTTTTAATTTGTGCTAAAGACAAAATTACTTCAAATTCTAAGCTGTCAGGTGTCTCTGTGTAAATCAGGGTGCACTGTGTTGCACTAAGCTGTACAAACTGATGTGGTGCTAATTATAGCCAAATTTTCAGTGGAGAGTTGACTCTTGGTCTTATTGTACCTGGGCTTGGGGGACAGAAGTGCTAATTTCTTCTTTTTTGTTTTTAAATGAGTCCAAGCAGCCTTGATACTCTTGCCTGAAAAGGTGTACTTCAGTCTTTTTCCCCAGTATTCCTCCCTTGTGTGACAGGCATAAGGCAGGGAACTGACTCAGAATCTAATTTATTTATTTTAACTCTTTAAGTACTAATATTCAATATAAAACATACCTTAGTTGCAATATTAACTTCTTATCTAACTTCAACTTTAATTCACTTCATTTAATTTCACTTTGCCTTAGCTTTACTTAATCCACATTTAACCCTAAATCTTTCTTTGTTCTCCATGCAAGTCTAGCTTCATGGTTCTTTGTCTTCTCTGAAAGTAACTTCAGGGCATATACTTTTTCCAATGTGGTCTGGAGGCTTCTTTGAGAAAAATCTCTTTGTTTTGTTAACTTACAGTTAGTTCTGATATGATGCAATAGTTTCATTCTCGTGCAATCTCGCATTATAAGAAAATCATGCGATAGTCGCACCATTTAAAGTAATGGGGCCAGAATCTGGTTGTAACCGATACAGGTAAACAAAGTTTGCGTTCTATAAATAGCGGTCTAAACTCTTCAATCGCATTAAAGCCAATTCACGTTGAAGAAACATGCGTGATATCAGAATTGACTATCTGAAAATGTGCTCCAATCCAGAAAGTTCTCTGGCATTCAGCCAATGAATTGATCATAACCTGATCACGTTGTTTGATCCAAGTCAATGGAATTTACTGGTAAACAGCTCCCAAATGATTATTCCAAGCCATTAACAGTGACATGCCATTCCATACAAGCTGGCAGTGGTGCCAGCAGGTCTAGAGATCACCATGACACTTGCCTTACTTGGTCAACACAGGAAACTGAAGAGTCTCAGTAGGTCCTGGCTGCAGTTTAACTGAGGTCAGATTTTAAACTTCCTTGACCAAAATTCCCAGCATGCTTGATTATAACTCTTAACCAGTCAGCTGCTTCCTCAATTATGTTCCTTCCATCATGATGTCAGAAGTGGCAATCACCACTGATTACACAGCAATATTCACCATTTACAACTCCTCATGCTCAAGCATTCCAATTTGGGCTTGTGTGCAGCATGAATGGTTTTTGCCACTTAAGTGCCAGGCAATAACTATTTCCAACAAGAGAAAACTAGGCACGGTGGCTCAGTGGTTAGCACTGCTGCCTCACAGCGCTAGGGACCTGGGTTCAATTCCAGCCTCGGGCGACTGTTTATGTGGAGTTTGCACATTCTCCCCGTGGCTGCGTGGGTTTCCTCCCAAAGATGTGCAGGTTAGCTGGATTGGCCATGCTAAATTGCCCGTAGTGTTCAGGAATGCTTAGATTTGGTGGGTTACACGGGGACGGGTCTGGGTGGGATGCTCTGAGGTTCAGTGTGGACTTGTTGGGCCGAAGGGCCTGTTTCCACACTGTAGGGATTCTATGACTATTCTATGACGCGCCTCGATGATTTGGACACCGTCATGCTTAAGTCCCTTGATAAGGATGGTCTAACAAATCCACAGCTCCCTGGGTGATCAAAAAGACAGAAGTTATAATAAAGGAGAAAAAGTGTGCTTAAGACAGATGTCAGCTCGAAAATGCAATTGAGAACCAAGCTGAGCAGGGAAGGTTCAGAGAGGAGGTTAAAAGCAAATAAGCAGAGCCAGGAAGGAAAATGAAGAGAGACTGATAGGCAATATAAAAGGAAATTCTAAAGTCTTCTATATAAATAGTGAAAGGCTAGTAAAAGGAGGATTAATTGGAGCAAATTAGGGACCAAGAGCAGCATTTACACTTTGAGGGAGAAGGCATTTGTCTTTACCAAGGAGGAAGATGCTATTCAGGCCATAACGAAATAGGAGAATACTCAGTCACTTGAATGATTTAACCTTGAAAAGAAGCTGGCATTGGTTGGTGTGCCTGTTGTTAAAGGTAGCAAGACACCAGGACCAGATCAGATGCGGCTGAAGATTATGAAAGAAATGAAAATGGTCATTAGAGATACTGGCAATAGCTTTTCAGTCTTCTTTGGACTAAGGTGTTGCGAGAGTATTTGAGAATTGAAAATCTTGCGCTGTTTTCCAAAAAGGTTTTAAGAATAAGTCAAGCAGCTACCAACCAATCGGATTAACTTCGTTTTTTCTGGGGGAACTTCTAGAAATAATAATTCACGACAAAATTAACAAACAGGTGGGTAAATATGGCTTAAAGGAGAGCCAGCACTAGTTTCCAAAAGGAAAATGATGTTCAACTGATTTGTTGGAGTTTTTTGACCACAGTTCTGTTGTTAACATGGTGTGTGGACCTCCAGAAGGCAATTTATGCAACGCCAAATAATAAAGTTTAAAAAAAGAGCTTGTGGAATAAAATGCACAGTAATAACCTGGGTGCAAAATGGACCGAGTGATAGGAAACACAATAATGATTAATGGACGTCTTTCAGGCTGGTAGAAAATTTGTAGTGGAAATCCCCAGGGTTAAGTATTCGGATCCATGTTTTTCTTGATATATTGATGATCTAGACCTTGGGGTATGGGACACAGTTTCAAATTTTTGGATGATATGAAACGTGAAAGAATTGTAAACTACGGGGATGATAATGTAGGACTTCAGGTGGGCACAGACAAGTTCATGGAGTGGGCAGGTGGGTACCAGATGAGTATTGTTGCAAAGCAGTGTGCGATGATACATTTTGGTAGGAAATACCTGGAGAAACTGTATAAAATAAAGGGTACAAGTCTGAAAGGAGAACAGGAGCTGAGGGACCGTGGATGTATGTGTCCATAAATGAATACAGGTGGTTGGACAGGTTGAGAGAGAAGTTAATAAAGCAAACAGTTTCCTCGGCTTTATTAATAAGACCATAGACAGCAAGTAGGGTGGCTACATGTTTAGCACTGCTGCATCCCAGTGCCGGGGACCCAGGTTCGATTCCACCCTCCGGTGACTGTGTGGAGTTTGCACATTCTCCCCATGTCTGCATGGGTTTCCTCTGGGTGCTCCGGTTTCATACCATAGTCCAAAGATTTCAGATTAGGTGGCTTGGCTGTGCTAAATTGCCCAGGGTTGTGCAGCCTAGGTGGGTTAGTCTTGAGAAGTGCAGGCTTACAGCGATAGGATGGGGGGTGTGGGGTGTTGGTCTGGGTGGGATGTTCTTCAGAGGGTCAGTGTGGACTTGATGGGCCTGCTTCCATACTGTAGGGATTCTATGAAGAGCAAGATGGTTAGGTTGAGCTGGTATAAGACATTAAAACAAAATGCTGGAGAAACTGCAGTCTGGCAACAGCTGTTGAGAAAGAAACAGATTCCTATCTGTATATATACTTGTATATGGCTGTTATTAGAATCATAAACATTAACTCTCTCTCTCTCGCTCTCTCCACAAATGCTGCCAGACCTGCTGAGTATCTCCAGCATCCGCAGTATTTTGCTTTTATTTTAGTGGAAGATACGAGTTCGGCCTCAGCCTGAGTATTATGTCCAGATCTGGGTACTGCTGCTTCAGAAGGATGCAAAGGCATTGGAGAGATTGCAGAAGAGGCTCATGTGAAGGTTCCAGGGATGACTAGTTTCAGTTATGATGATTGTCAGGAGAGGTTGTGACTGATTTTCTCAGAAGGCAAGGCTGATGGCAAACTGAAAGAAGTATTCAAAATTGAGGTATCTGGACAGAATAAATCGGGAGAAAATGTTCCCACTTATGAAAGGATCAAGAGTGAGAGGGCACAGATTTAAAGTAATTTGTTAAAGAAGCAAAGTGTTACAAGGAAAAACCTTTTTCACTCAGATTTGGAATGCACTGTGAGGCAGTATTGTGGAGTCAGGTTCAATCCAGGGAATTCAGTTATTTGAAAAGGATGTACAAGGTTTTGAGGAAAAGGCAGGAGCATGGTATTAATTGAGTTTCTTATTTGGAGAGCTTGTGGAGACATCATGGGCTGAATGGCCTCCTGCACTGTAATAATTGTGTGAAAGTGCCTTCCAAACCTGTCACAGCTACTACCTAGAAGGGTAAAAGCAGCAATTACATAGAAACACAACTACCTGCAGGTTTCTTGTCAACCCACACGAGTTATATCTCTGTTCCTTCACAGTAAAATCTGAGAACTCCCTCACTAATCCCACTGTTGGTGCCTGCAATCATGGACTGCAGTAGTTCAGGAATGTGACTTACCATCACCTTTTTAAGGGCAGTTGAGATTGGAAATAAATACTAGACTAGCCAATGATGCCCATACCCAATGAAATAATTTCAAAAAGTAGATACACGCATAAATTCATGTGCACATACAGCTACCTATAAATGCAAAACCGACAGAGAGATACATTGGGACTGACTGACTTCCATTCCAAGGCAGATTAAAGTCCAAGTTTGAGCGATGATTCCCTTGCCCATGGCACTGCCCCAGTCGTAATGTCATCGAGGTCTACAGCACTGAAAAGGCCCTTTGGCCCATCAAGTCTGTGCAGTCAAAACAAGTATTTTACTATTTTAATCCTGTTTTCCAGCACTTGGCTCATAGCCTTGTGCGCCTTGGCATCATAAGTATGCATCTAAGTATCCGTCAATTGTGGCTGTCGCCTTGAGGCAAACAGTTAAGCCTTTAAGGCTCTCTGCAGCTCCTTGAGTGCAAACATATAGGCTGAAAATCCAGTCCCCAAATGTACACTCCAGATATCTTCTTAATTTGCGCTGTTAATTGATCTGAGAGTTATCTTCTCTCATGCGTGGCTCAGAAGTTGGCACAAGAGGGAAAGTTTTACATTCCTGGATCACTGGGACTATTTTTGGGGAAGGTGGGATATGTACAAATGGGACCTGAACCACATTGGGACCAACATTCTTGTAGGTAGGTTTGCTAGTTCTGTTGGGAGGAGTTTAAATTCGTCCGGCAGAGGGAGGGGTCACAGAATATTGATGAAGCAAGTCACTGTGAGTTCAGCTAAGTTGAGTGTCAATCAAATGATCTTTAATGCTAGGAACGTAATAGGTAAGACTGATGAGTTAATGGCATGGATTGACACATGGAAGTATGATTTTGTTGCCATCACAGAAATATGGTTGAGGGAGAGGCTGGACTGACAACTCAACATTCCAAGGTATAGGATATTTATGCAAGACGGAGGAGGGTGTAAAAAGGGTGGTGATGTAGCACTATTCATTAAAGAGTCAATTACTGCAATAAGGAGAGATGATATCTTGGAAGGGTCCCCAAATGAAGCTTTGGGGATAGAACTTAGGAATGTTAAGGGGGCAGCTACTTTACTGGGACTGGATTATAGGCCCCCAAAGAACCAGCAGGAAATGAGGAGCAAATATGTAGACAGTTCATAGAGATGTGTAAGAGTAATAATGGGGTAATTATACGAGGGGACTTCAACTTTCCCAACATAATTTCGGGTGGTCATAGTGTTAAAAGTTGGTGGTGGGGGTGGGGGCGGATTTCTTGAAATGTAGCCAGGGGAGTTTTTTTGTATCAGTACATAGAGGACCTAACAAGGAACGGTGCAGTGCTGGATCTGGTTCAGTGGAAAGAAGCCAGGCAAGTGTTGAATATGGCAGTGGGGGAAAGTTTAGGCAATAGCGACCACAACACGGGACGGTTCAGATTTGTTCTGGACAAGGAGAAAGATGGACTACAAAAGGCGGCTCCTGATTGGAGAAGGCAGATTTTATTAAAATAAAGCAGGATCCAACCACAGCAGACTGGGAACAGCTCCTTGCAAGTAAGTCTACAGCAGAGCAATGGGCGGCATTCAAGAGGAGCTGGGGACAGTACATGTCCAAAATGTACCCTTTAGAGGGAAATGTAGCAGCAATAAATTCAGAGAACCCTGGATGTCTAGGACAATTCAGGAGAGGATACAGTAGAGGAGTAGGGCTTCTAGCAAGTCCAAAGGGAGTGATTCAGCTGCAGCCCTGGAGCAATACAAGAAGTTCAGGAGGGAACTTAAGAAAGCAATTAGAAGAGGGAAAAGGGGAGATGATAAAGGACTTGCGAACAGGATTAGGGAGAATTCTAAGATATTTTATAAATACATTAAAGGGAAGAGGCTAACCAGGGAAAGAGTAGGGCCCATTAGGGACCAATGGGCAACCTGTGTGAGAAGATGCAGGATATTAGAAGGGTGTTGAATGAATCTTTCTCTTCAGTCTTCACTCTGGAAAAGGAGAATGTGGGTATGGAATTCAAGAAAAGAGACTGTGAGGAACTTGCACAGTTTGACATAGGAAATGGGGAGGTATGGGAGGCTCTGTCAGGCTTCAAAACAGAAATCCCTGCCCTGGATGAAATGCATCCCAGGCTTCTGTGGGAGGTGAGGCAGGAAATTGCAGGGGGTCTAAAACAAACAAATTCTTAATTCCTCTCTGGCCACAGGAGAAGTGCCAGAGGACCAGAGGATGGCTAATGTAGTTCCACTTTAAGAAGAGTGGTAGTGATGAGCCAGGAAATTACAGACTGGTGAGTCTCATGTCAGTGGTAGGGAACCTATTGGAGAAAATGCTGAAGGAGGAAATAAATACCCAGTTGGAAAGGCATGGGTTAATTAAGGATAGTTAGCGTGCCTTTGTCAGAGAGAGGTCATGCCTAACAAGTTTGTTAGAATTTTTTGAGAATGTGATTGTGTATGGATTTGGCAAGTTCAAGTTGATGTAGTTTATATGGATTTTTAGCAAAGCTTTTGACAAGGTCCCACATCAGAGACTGATTGAGAAAGTTAAAGCACATGGAATTGAGGGAAACTTGGCGAGATGGATCAGAAACTGGCTTAGTAATAGGACACAAGTGTAGTGGTTGGAGGCTGTTCGAGTGACTGGAGGATGGTGTCCAGTGGTGAACCTCGAGGATCAGCACTGAGACCCTTATTGTTTGTTATATACGTAAATGATATAGATGAAAATGTAGGGAGAACATTAAGCAAATTTGCAAAAATATAGACAAGTGCAGGAAATTGGGATTAGTGCACTTTTAGTGGTAATTATGTTACTGCAGACTTGATGGACTGAAGGGCCTTTTGCTGCACTGTTATGAATTTATGAATGGGAAGTACATTTGCTTAATGAACCACTCCTGTAGCCTAGAACCATCTACTTCACTATAAACCGTTTATAGTGAAGAAGATGGTAGGCTACAGGAAGATATAGATGGGTTGGTCAGATGGGCAGACCAATGGCAGATGGTATTTGACCTGATAAGTGTGAGGTGATGCACCTTGGAAGAAGAAACAAGATGAGGGAGTATTTAGTGAATGGCAGGACACTGGGTAGCCTTGAGGAACAGAGGGATCTTGGGGTGATTATTCACAGATCCCTGAAGTCGACAGAGCATGTGAATAGGATAGTTAAGTGGGCACGTTGGATACTTGCTTTCATTAGTCGTGGCATAAAGTATAAGAGTGAGGAGGTAATGTTGGAGTTGGACAGAGCATTGGTCAGGTCACAATTGGAGTACTGCGTGCAGTTCTGGTCACCTCACTAGAGGAAGGATGTGATGGCACTAGAGGGGGTACAGAGGAAGTTCACTAGGATGTTGCCTGGGATGGAGAAATTGAACTGTAAGAAGAGACTAGATAGGCTTGAATTGTTTTCTTTAGAGCAGAGAAGACGGAAGGGGAACATGATTGAGGTGTATAAGATTGAGGGATATGGACATGCTGAATAGGGGACAGGAGATTGAGGGAATTTGGGGGAAAGAAAACTTTTTCACTCAGCAGGTGGTGGGAATCTGGAATACACTGCCTGGGAAGGTAGTGGAGGCCAGAAACCTTCCAACCTTTAAAAATATTTGGATGAGCACTTCAAATATAATAACATTCAAAGGTTATGGGACAAGTGCAGGAAATTGGGATTAGTGGACTTTTAGTGGTAATTATGTTGGTGCAGACTTGATGGGCCTTTTCTGCACGGTATGAATTTAGGAATGGGAAGTACTTTTGTGATTGTTGCGTACAGATAGGAAGAAACTTGGTGATAATTGTTGCACTACTTACCCCCATCTGAATATTGAGTTCTTCATCATATAGCTTGCATATCAAGGCACATATCTCGACTTAATATACCTTCTCAAACCTTGTAAAAGAACCTATCTATCAATAAAGTGAATACATGTACATCTGTACAGGCCATTTTCTGATCTGTTCAAGTCCAATCTTGAAGCTCTTTAAGTATAGCTTGAATTGCTTGGTCAGTGACTGTTCATTGCACACAGCATTAAGACTGTACAAGGAGAGGAATATGAACCCAGGACCCTCAGATTAAAAGTTGGATAATCTCTTGAGTGAGCTATCCGAGCTCAAGTCCAAACTTGAATAATTTTCTGAAGTGATTGCTGTGTAAATACCCAAGCAGACTTCTTCAGGTTCAGCCTGCTTCCCTCATCAGGTACACCTCAGGCGGTAGCAAGGAGCTGACTCATTGGGTCTAGATTAATCCAATGTACAATGGATGTAATTGATTTCTTGACTTCTCCCTTGACTCTGCCATCCTTCAAATTTGCTTTCAATGCCAGGGCTACACAGCCTTCCAAAACTAGGGTAGAGAGTGAGAAAAGAAAATTAACCAGCATAGCCAGACCTGAAAAATTCTGTGAACGCATCAGGTGAGGGTATAGGTGAGATGCACACTGGAAGATCGATTGAAGGGCACCAGAACCAATGGGAACAGCTACAAGCCGTATTCTTAATGAGCACTAAATTAAACCAAATTCTTCCTTTTCTCAGGTTAACGATCTTCGAAAAGAATTGGAAAGTAGGAATCAAAGCTCGAAGGGGTTGAAATCCCAGTTGATAGCCCGGCTAACAAAACAACTAAAAACTGAGGCAGAGAAAGAAGAGCAGAAGGAATCTGAGAAATCTGAAAGAGAAGATGACGACGAGGACGATAAAAGATCTGAAGATGACAAAGAGGTACCATATGCAATTTTTCCATACTTATTCTTAAAGGTGTTTGTGTCCAAAGAACATGGGCACATGGCAAGCTGGGGGCAGGGTTACACCAGTTTACTGTGGGTGCTGTGGCCATACTAGCAGACCTGTGTGGAGCACCACCTTTGGAACTGGGTGCAGGAGCTAGCGGCGGAAAGGTCTGAAACATTGCAGGTGCAGTGTGTGGGTTTGAACTGGCATACTGCATGTTGAAGACTTATTTTCTACTGGGTCTTCTCCTTCTACCCAATCAGCTGATAACTGTGGGAATGTATCATCAAACCCATTTCCAGGAACTTGAGAGAATTATGGGCCTCTGGATTTGAATGAGGTTTTGAAAAGTTGTATTCAAGAAGTGCTGAAGAAACTCAGCAGGTCTGGCAGCATCTGTGGAAAGAAAAGGAATTGACTTTTCGCATCTGATATGACTTTTCCTCACAATACATTTGTACAGATGCTACCAGACCTGCTGAGTTTCTCAAGCACAGCTGGTCAGACAGCATGCAAGGAGCAGGAAAGTCAACATTTCGTCCTGATGAAGGGTTTTGGCCTGAAACATTGACTTCCCTGCTCCTCCAATGCTGTCTGACCAGCTGTGTTTTTCCACCTCCTCACTTATTGACTCTAGCTTCCAGCATGTCCAGTCTTTGCTGTCTGTGAGTTTCTCAGGCACTTCGTTTTAGTTTTGGATTTACAGCTCCAACAGTGTTTTACTTTTTGTTGAGGACTGTTCTATTCTTCTAATCTTAAATTTCTCCCATCCTTTAGGAGGAGGAGAGGAAACGCCAGGAAGAAGTGGAACGTCAGCGACGTGAAAGACGCTACATCCTACCTGATGAACCTTCTATCATCGTTCATCCTAACTGGACTGCCAAAGGGGGCAAGTTTGACTGTAGCGTCATGTCTCTGAGTGTGCTCCTAGATTATCGATTGGAAGATAATAAAGAGCATTCTTTTGAAGTAAGTGCCTATGTATCGTGGTTACTCGCTCAGATATATTGGGGACTGTTAGTAATCGGGAGAAAGAAATCAGACAAACAGGAGGCTGGAAGAACTCAGCAGGCCAGGCAGTATTTGGGGGAAAGGAGCAGTTAACGTTTTGGGTATTAGTCCTGAAGAAGGGTAATACCTGAAATGTTGACTGCTTCTTTTGTCCCAGATGTCTACCTTGGATTCCAGCATCTGCAGTGTTTTTTGTCTCCAAAAAAGAAATCGGACTTTGGTTTAATTTATGTATAGGTGTGTGTTTTGCTGGCTAGGCCAGCATTTATTATGCACACTTAATTTCCCTGGAGAAGATGGTCCTGACATGCTGCCTTAATCCTATGCAGTCCTTGTGTTGTAATAACACCCGTTAGGGTGGGAGTTCCAAGATGTAGCCCCTGCAAAGTTGAAGGAAGAACAATATTATTCCAAGTCAGGTCAATATGTGGGTTGTAGAGAAATTTGTAGATGGTGATATTCCTATACATCTGGTGCCCTTGTCCTTCTAAATGGTAGAATTCTCAGATTTGGAAATTGCTGTTGAAGGAGCCTGGGTGAGTTGTTGCAGTGCATCTTGTAGTTGATATCTACTTCTGCCCTATGCGCAATGGTAGAGTGAATGGTGAAGTTGGTGGATGAGCTGCTTTGTCCTGGATAGTGTCAAGCTTCTTGAATGTTGCCAGACCAGCACTCATCCAGGCAAGTGGAGAGTATTCCATCACACTTCTGATTGTGCCTTGTAGATAACGGACATGCTTAGGGAGTTAGGTGGTGAGTTACTGACTACAGGATTTCTAGCCTCTGACCTACTCTTGTAATCACATGTATTTACCTGGCTCAGCCAGTTCAGTTTCTGGTCAATCAGTGAGGAATTATTGGTATAAGGATGCTCCATTGGGAATCTGTGAATAATAATCAGTTGTATGTACTCTGGCTCATGCAACTGTAATGCATTGGCACCATTTTAACTTCGCAGGTCTCCTTGTTTGCTGAACTCTTCAATGAAATGTTACAGAGAGACTTTGGTTATCGAATATATAAAGCGCTGGTCACTGTCCCCGAAAAAGATGATAAAAAAGAAAAAGACAAGAAAGATCGCAAAGAGGAGAAAAAAGAGAGTGAGAAAAGGGAAAAGAAGGAAGAAAAAGATGAAGAAAGTATTGAACCGAAGACAAAAAGGAGGAAATCAGGAGATGAGAAAGATAAAAAAGAAGAGAGGGATGGACGGAAGGTACTTGGTAACAAGGGACTATATATAAGTATAACGAACATATGATACAAATTAGGAATAGAACAAGGCCATTCAGCTTTGTAGCTGTGCCATTCACTAAGATCATAGTTGATGTGAATGTGGACTCAACTCCACATTCCTGCCTCTTCTCTCTTCCCACCCCCACGCCCAAACACACAATAACATCAAATTCTTGACTAAGAAGGGAGTCAGTCTGCCTCTATCTTAAAAATATTCAATGACTCTAACTCTTACTCACCCCAAGGGAAGAGTACTCAATCCTCGGGAAAAATGTCCTCCTACTCTGTCTTAAATGGAAGACATCTTGTTTGTAAACCATGTCCCCTAGTCCCTTCCAAAAAGGGAAAAGTCCCTTGTGCACCCACCCTATTAAGTCCTTCCAAGATATTTCAATATATTTCAATATATTCACTTATAGGATGTGGGTGTCTGTCTAGGGCAGCATTTATTGCCAATCCCTAATTACCCAGAGGGCAGTTAAGAGTCAGCCACAATGCTGTGGATCTGGAGTCACGTGCAGGCCAGACCAGTTAAGGTTGGCACTTCCCTTCCCTAAACGACATTAGTGAACTAAATGGGTTTTTCCGACAATCAACAACGGTTTCATGGTCATCATTAGACTCTTAATTCCAGATTTTTATTGAATTCAAATTCCGTCATCTGACATGGCAAGATTGAACCCAGGTCCCCAGAAAATTAGCTGAGTTTCTGGATTAATCGTCTAGTGATAATACCACTAGGCCATTGCCTCCCCAGGACCGCACCACATTCTTCTAAACTCCATTGGATATAGATCAGGCCGTTCAAAATTTCTACAGAATCTCCCTGTGCCAGATATCATTTGGACCATCTCTGAACCACTTGTGATTTATTTACATTATTCCTTAAATAAGGAGTCCAAAACTGCACAATTCTCCAGGTGGCCTTCATGAACATACTATATAACTATAGCAAACTATCTGTTTTTATAAAAACAATGTGCAGCACAAGCTAGTGATCTGAAATAAAATTAGGAAATGCTGGAGAAAACTGGGTTCTAAAGAAGAGTTATTGAATTTGAAACGTTAAGTCTTTTCCCACAAATGCTGTTAGACCAGCTGGGTTTCTCCAGCACTTTCTGTCTTTGTCCCTACTTATGTATTCCACTTGCATTCCACATTGCAGGTGATGGGGAAAGTAAATGCATATTAACTTTGTGATTTATGTATCAGGTTACCCAGATTCCTCTATATATACCAGTGTTCTTTCAGTCTTTCCCCATTTCAATGTGCTGTTTTTTTTTTATTTTTCCTGTAAAAGTAGTCAAGTTCATGTATTTTCATATTTTCCCACATTAGTTCCATCTGTTAAATTTTCACCTGCTCACTTAACCTGTCTCATTGCAGCCTCCTTTGTCCTCTTCACAGCTTAATTTCCTGCCCATCTTTGAACCATCTGAAAATTTAGCAGCCATGCATTCAGTCCCTTCCTCTAAGTCATAAATTGTAAATAATTAATGTTTCAATACTAATTTCTGTGACACACCACCAGTCACAACCTGTTCAACAGCATATTTATGCCCACCTCTGCTTTCTATCAGTAAAGAAATCCTGTATTTGTACTAATATGTTACTCCCAATGCCATAAGCTCTTATTTTGCACATTACTATTTGATATTACACCTTGTCAAATACCTTCCACAAATATAAGGATAGCACAACCATCAGTTCCCTTTCAGTTATGTTGTTTGTTCCTTCTTTAAAGAACTCTAATAAATTAGTCAAGCATGTTTTCCTTTTTCACAAAACCATGTTGACTGCCTGATGTCATGAAGAGCTTCTAAAAGCCCTGTTTTGTTAATAGCTGCCAGCAATTTCCTGACATTCCTGTTTTCTGTCTCGGACCTTTCTTGATTAGAGGGTCACATTTGCTACTCTCCAATTCCAACATGTAGGAATTTTGGAAAATTAAAATCAGCAGCCACTTTTGAGACTCTGGGATGAAATCCATCATGTTTATAGTTCATGAAAAATAGATTGAAGATTGGATCAGGCTTGGATGTGGTCAGAAAGCCTCCTCTATATTTGGTATCTATCTTCATATTAAGACCAATGTGTCTGAGAAACACTCAGACGCTGAAAACAGACTTTGCCCATAATCTTGTTGGCCAAATACTGCCTGTGACATTTAGGGGGCTTTTCCAAACTAATCCTAGCCACCTATATTCTCCTTCTGTCAGGAATTGTCCAACTGCTGCCTGACTAGTGTAATTGATCAACAGGGCATCCCACAATCTAATAACTCGGTGTGTGAAAATGTTTCTTTCGTCTGACCGTTTGCATGTTGATGTTTTTACTGTCTTCTTCATTCATTCTCCATGTTCCCACCAATGAATTTGTTTTGTATTTACCTGTCTGTTGCTTTTGTCATCAAATGTGTGCTATTTATTTGACAATTGCAACACAGAGATCATAAATTTACACAGGGAATGTCTAAACAAAGTATGTTAATGAACCTTTGCAGAAAGAAGATAAAGACAAAGATGACAAAAACTTAAGAAAAAGGGACGACTTTAAAGAAGATGAGGAAATGGAAGATGGCACAAACCCGGATGATTATGATCCTCTGGATGCAGAAGATGCTGAGGATGAAGATGATGAAGGTGAAAGTTGTAGGAATGCTGTTGGATCTTGAGGGTATGACCTGTGGCCTCAGCAGCTTTAGGATCAGAAAAGGGGGAGAATTGGACAGCTGTCCTCCTGATGACGACTGCTGGAAAGTAAAGGGTTGGGCACAAGAATAAATCTCTGGGTTCTAAGATGAGCAGCAGGTGTTTGGCTGAGGTACATGGTGACTACTGTAAAACAGTAAAAATCCAACCCTTCACATTTGGAAGCTTAGTAACCACACGATGCAAAACATTTAAATAGTGAATGTCCCTGTCAGAAAATGTTAAATTGTGAAAAATAGATTTATTTTTGGAAGATTGATGAAAAAGCATATCTCAAAGCTTATAAAAAAACACAAGTCAGGAATTGTGCTAGCCACTTTCCTAAAGTAACAAATGATGTCTGGCAGGGAGTGAGAGAACAACAGAACCATAAGATCATAAGGTACAGGAGCAGAATTAGGCCACACCCATCAAGCCTGCTCTGCCATTTGATCATGACTGACATGTTTCTCAACCCGTTCTCCTACCTTCTTCCTGTAACCCTTGATCCCCTTACAAATCAACAACCTATCTATCTTTGTTTTAAATAGACTCAATGACTTGGCCTCCATAGCTTTCTGAGGCAATGAGTTCAATAGATTAACCACCTCTGGCTGAAGAAATTCCTCCTCATCTCAGTTCTAAAAGGTTGTCCTTTGAGGATGTGCCGTTGGGTCCTAGTCTCTCCTACTAATGGAAATCTTTTCTCCACATCCACGCTGTCCAGGCCCCTCCGTATTCTGTAAGTTTTAATCAGATCATCCCTCATTTTTCTAAATTCCAGCGGGTACAGACCCAGAGTCCTCCATCACACTTTATATGACAAGCCCTTCATCCCTAGGATCATTCTTGTAAACATCTTCTGGACTTCTTCCAATGCCAACACATCTTTCCTTTGATACGGGGCCCAAAACTGCTCACAGTACTCCAAATACAGTCTGACCAGAGCCTTACGCAGCCTCAGCAGTACATAGAGTCCGCAGGTAGCAAGTATAGAAATAGGAAAATAGGACAGACGAATGCATGGCTAAGGAGCTGGTGCAGGGGTCCGGGTTTTAGGTTCTTGGATCTTTGGGACCTCTTCTGGAGCAGGGATGACCTGTACAGTAGGGACAGGTTGCATTTAAACTGGTGGGGTACCAGTATCCTTGCAGGGAGGTTCGCTAGTGCTACTCGAGGTTTAACCTAGGGTGGCAGGGAGCTGGGAACCAGAGCAAGCAGTGCAGCTATTGGAGGGATTGAGGAGAAGGTAGATGTAATGACTAGTAAGTTTGAAAGGAAGGACCGGTAGGGACAGGTTAATGAACAAGATGGGGCTTGTGGGCTGAAGTGTGTTTCTTTCAATGCAAGGAGTATTGTGGTAAGGCAGGTGAGTTTAGAGCTTGGATCAGAACATGGGACTATGATGTTGTAGCCATTACAGAGACTTGGTTGAGAGAAGGATGGAACTAGCTGCTCAATGTTCCAGGGTTTTGATGTTTTTGATGAGATAGGGAGGTAAAAGAAGTGGAGGAATTACATTACTAATCAGGGGGAATGTCAGAGCTGCAGTCAGAGAGAACATATTGGAGGGATCATCCACTGAAGCAATATGGGTACAGCTCAAAAATAAGGGTGCAGTCACTCTGATGGGATTATGCTATAGGCCGCCCAACAGACACTAAGATATTGAGGAACAAATATAAGGGCAAATTATGGAAAGATGCAAAAACAACAGGGTAGTCATAGTGGGTGACATTAACTTCCCCCATATTGCCCAGGACTTTATTAGAGCAGGAGGCTTAGATGGGGCAAAATTTGTTACGTGCATCAAAGAGGGTTTCTTAAAACAGTATATTGATAGTCCAACTGGAGGAGAAGCCATACTGGATCTTGTATTGGCAAATGAGCCTGGCCAAGTGACTGACCTTACAGTGGGACAGCATTTTGGGTACAGTGATCACAACTCCTTAAGTTTTAAGATAGCTATGAATAAGGGTAAGTCAGGACCTTGCTGGAAGGTACTAGATTGGGGAGGGCAAATTATGTCAGTATTAGGCAGGAGCTAGGGAGTGTTAATTGGAAGGAGCTGTTATCAGGCAAGTCCACATTTGACATGTGGGAACAGTTTAGAGACCTGCTGATCAGAGTTCAGGACCAGCGTGTTCCAGTAAGGAAGAAGAACAAGGATGGCAAAGTATGGGATCCTTGGATAATGAGGGAGGTTGTGAATTTAGTCAAAAAGGAAAAGGAAGTAAATATAAGGTTTGGAAAGCTAAATCAGACAGGTCTTGTGAAGAATATAAAGAAAGCAGGAAATTAGGAGGGCAATGATAGGCCATGAAATATCCTTGGCAATTAGGGTTAAATAAAATCCCAAGGTATTTTATACATACATTAAAAGCAAGAGGATAACGAGGGAGAGGGTAGGACTACTCAAGGATAAAGGAGGGAACTTGTGCTTGGAGGCAGAGGATACGGGCACAATCCTAAATGAATATTTTGTGTTGCTACTCACCAAGGCGGGGGACATTGAGGATAGTGAGATTAGTGTGGGGCATGCTAATATGCTAGGACATTTTGACGTGGAGAACAAAGTGGTGTTGGGTCTCTTGAAGAGCATTAAAGTAGATAAGTCCCCAGTGCCCATTGGGATTTACTCCAGGTTATTGAGAGAGGCAAAAGTGGAGATTGTTGGGACCTTGATCAAGATCTTTGTATCTTTTGTAGCTACTGGAGAGGTCCCTGTGGATTGGTGAGTAGCTAACATTGTTCCTCTATTCAAGAAGGGAAATAGGAATGATCTAAGAAATTACGCACCGGTGAGTCTCGCATCGATGGTTGAGATGCTGTTGAAGAGGATTCTTAGGGGTAGGATGTTCGTATGTTTGTAAAAGCATGGCCGAGTTAGGGACAGTTAGGATGGGTTTCTGCAAGACAGGTCATGTCTTACTAACCTGATTTTTGTTTTGAGGAGATGACGAGGGTAGAGCAGTGGGCGGTGTTTACATGGATTTTAGTCAGGGTTTCGACAAGGTCCCTCATGGTAGGCTGATCCAGATAATTAAGGTGCATGGGCTCTATGGTGATTTGGCCATTCGGATTAGAATTGGCTTGCCCATAGAGGACAGCGGGTAGTGGTGGAAGGGTATTTTTCTGGCTGAAGATCCATGACTAGTGGTGTTCCACAGAAATCTGTACTGGGACCTCTGTAGTTTGTGATTTATATAAATGACTTGGAAGTAACCTGTTCTTCCTCCCACCTATCCCCTCCTCCCACCTCAAGCCGCACCTCCATCTCCTACCGACCAACCTCATCCCGCCCCCTTGACCTGTCCGTCCTCCCTGGACTGACCTATCCCCTTCCTAACTCCCTACCTACACTCACCTTCACTGGCTCCATCCCCGCCTCTTCGACCTGTTTGTTTCCTCTCCACCTATCCTCTCCTCTATCCCTCTTCTATCCGCCTCCCACTCTCTCCCTATTTATTTCGGAACCCCCTTCCCCTCCCCCTTTTCTGATGAAGGGTCTAGGCCCGAAACGTCAGCCTCTCTGCTCCTATGATGCTGCTTGGCCTGCTGTGTTCATCCAGCCCTGCACCTTGTTGTCTCGGATTCTCCAGCATCTGCAGTTCCTACTATCTCTGGAAGAAAATGTAGATGGGTGGGTTAGTAAGTTTGCAGACGTCAAGGGTCAGGGGAGTAGTGGATATTGTAGAAGGCTGCTGAGGATACATTGGAATATAGATCAGTTGCATATATGGGCAGAGAAATGGCAGATGGAGTTTAAAATCCGGACAAGTGTCAGGTGTTGCCCTTTGGGAGATCAAATGTTTAGGAAAAGTATACAGTTAATGGCAGGACCCTGAACAGCATTGATGCACAAAAGTGTCTTGGGGTCCCAGTCCACAGCTCCCTGAATGAAAGTGGCCACACAAATAGATAAGGTAGTAAAGAAGGCATATGGTATGCTTGCCTTTATTGGTTGGGCATCAAGGACATGAGTCAGGATGTCAAGTAGCAACTTTATAAAACTTTGCTTAGGCTGCACTTAAGAATATTGCGTTCAGTTCTGATTACCACATTACAGGAAGGATGTGGAGGCTTTGGAGAGGGTGCAGAAGAGGTTTACCAGGATGCTACCTGGATTGGAGGGTGTGAGCTATAAGGAGAACCTGGACAAACTGGGGTTTTTTCTCTGGAGTGGCAGAGGCTGATGGGAGACCTGAGGTGTTTATAAAATTCTGTGATGCATAGATAGGGTTGACAATCAGAATCTTCTTTCCAGAGGGCATGCATTTAAGGTAAGAGGGGGCAAGTTCAAAGATGATGTGAGGGGCAAGTTTTTTTACACAGGGAGTGGTAGGAGTCTTGAATGCACTCCTAAGGGTACAGCTGGAAGCAGATACATTAGGGGTGTTAAAGGGGCATTTCAGTAGGCGTATGAATAAGCAAGGAATGGAGAGATGTAGACCATGGGCAGGCAGAAAGGATTAGTTTAATTTGGTGTTGTGAAAAGCATAACATCATGGGCAAAGGTCCTGTCCCTCTGCGGTACTGTTCTATGTTGTGTGTTCTAGTCATAAAGTTGTACAGCATGGAAACAGAGCAACTCAATCATGCTGAATATTTATCCTAAACAAATCTAGTCCCATTTGCCAGCATTTGGCCTGTATCCCTCTAAACCTTTCCTATTCATGTACCCCTCCAGATGCCTTTTAAATAATGTAATTGTACCAGCTTCTGTCACTTCCTCTGGCAGATCATTCCATAAATGCACCACCCACTACATGAAAATGTTTCCCCATTAGGTCCCTTTTAAATCTTACCCCTCTCACCTTAAACCTATGCCCTCTTGTTTTGGACTCCCCTATCCTGGGAAAAAGACCCTGGCAGTTCACCCTATCCATGCCTTTCATGATTTTATAAACCTCTATAAGGTCACCTCTCAACCTCCAATGCTCCAGGGAAAATAGTCCAAGCCTATTGAGCCACTCCCTACAGCTCAAGCCCTCCAACCCCGGCAACGTCCTTGTGAATCTTTTCTGAACTGTTTCAAGTTTAACAACGTCCTCCCTATGGCAGGGAGACCAGAATTGAACACACTATTCCAAAAACGGCCTAACCGATGTCCTGTACAGCAGCAACATAACATCCCAATTCCTATGCTCCATGCACTGACCAATAAAGGCAAGCATAGCAAATGCTTTCTTCACTACCTGTGACTCTACTTTCAGGGAGCTATGAACTTGGACCCCAAGGTCTTGCATTCGTCTGCCCTTGCATTCTAGCCTTATTGAAATGAATGCTAATATTGCATATGCCTTCCTGACTGCCAGCTGAATCTGCATCCTAACTTTAAGAGATTTTGAATTATGGCTCCAAGTCCCTTTGTATTTCAGATTTCCAAAGCCTTCCTACATTTACAAAATGGTGTTCTCTGATATTCTTCCTCCTAAAGTGCAACACCTGCCTCTTCGCCCACTTGCTTAGCATGTTCAAGTCCTTCTGCAGCCTCTTTGCTTCCTCAATACAACCTGTCCCTCCACCTATCTTTTATGTCATCTGCAAACTTCACGTTTAAATCATTAATGTGTAATGTGAATAGTTGTGGTCCTAACACTGACTCCTGTGGAGCTCTACTAGCTGCCATCTTCAAAAAGACCTCTTTATTCCTACTCTGCCTTCTGCTAGTCAGCTAGGTCTCTAACAATGTGGGTACTTTGCCCCTAACACCATGGGTTCTTATCTTACCCAGAAGCTTCCTGTGTGGCACCTTGTCAAAGGCCTTTTGGAAATTGAAGTAAATCACAGTGCCTCCTCAAATAATTTCTAATAGATTTGTAAGGCAGGACTTCCCCTTGATGAAGCCACGCTGACTGCCCTATTTTTACCATGCATTTCCAAGTACTGTGCAATCTCATCCTGAATAATGGACTCTAACATTCTGCCACTGACCAAGGTCAGGCTAACTGGCCTATAATTTTTTGCCTTCTGCCTCCCTAACTACTTAAGCAGGGGTGTTACATTAGCCATTTTTTAGTCCTCCATGACTCTCATTAACTCCAGTGATTTCTGGAAGATCACCACCAATGTCTCTAAAATGTCCTCTGCTACCTCCTTCAAAACCCTGCAGTGTAGCCATCCAGTCCAGATGATTTATCTGCCTTCAGACCTTTCAGCATCTACTAGGTGACGGCCACTGCGCTCACATCTGCACCCTGATTCTCTTGAATTTCTGATAACTTGCTAGTGTCTTCATCTGTGGAAATTGATGCATGGTGCCTATTCAGTTTTTCTGCCATTTCTACGTTCCCTATTACTACCTGTCTAGCCTCATTTTTCAGCATTCCAGTGTCTACCCTTGCTTTTCTGTTACCTTTTAGATATCTGAAAAGACCTTTGCAATCTTCTTTTATATTACTAGCTAGCTTGCACTCATTTTTGATCTTCTCCCCCTTTATTGCTTTTTATAGTTACGCTCTGTTGGTTTTTAAAGGCTTCCCAAACTTCTGGCTTCCCTCTAATCCTGACTACGTTGTATGGTTTTCCTGTTTCTTTTATGCTGTCCTTTATTTCCCTCGCCAGCTATGGTTGCCTTGTTCACCGCACAGTACGTTTCTTCTTGGGATGAATTTCTGCTGTGCTTCACTGATTACCACCAGAAACAACTGTCATTGCTGCTGTACCATCTTCCCTGCTAGCACCCCTTCCAGTCAACTCTGGCCATCACTTCCCTCTTGTCTTTGTAGTTACCATTACTCAATTGTAATTCTGTTACATCTGATTCCTGCTTCTCCCTCTTGAACCACAGGGTGAATTCTATTATATTATAGTCACTCAGGATTCTTTTACCTTAAGCTCCATGATCAAGTCTGCCTTGTTACATGTCATAAAATGAGAATTGCCTGTTCCTTAATGGGCTGTACCACAAGCTGCTCCAAAAGACCATCTCGTAGACATTGCACAAATTCTTTTCCATGAAATCTGCTACCAACCTGATTTTCCAGTCCAGCTGCATATTGAAGGCCCCCATGATTATTGTAATTGTGTTTTTCGTACATACCTTTTCTATCTTCTGATTTATCTTCTTCCCCACATCCTGACTGCTACTCAGAGGGCTGTAACTCCCATCAGGGTCTTCTTTCCTTTTGCAATTCCTCAACACTACCTGCACAGATTCTGTGCCCTCTGACTCTGTATCACTTGATATCAATTTCATTTCATTTATTACTAACAAGAGGACCCTGCCCCCTCTGTCCATCTCTGTCCTTTCGATATTACATAATCCTTGGATGTTTATTCTATATGCATATCTTTGATGGCACATTTCGTTTTTTATGTGCTGTTCACTTTTGTCAAGCTCCTGACACACCTTCATTGATGCAAAATCTGTAATTATTATCAACTGATGAAAGCGAAGTAAATTTAACCACATTACTTTAACCTTCAAATACATATCTCATTTTTTCTTCAACCTCCAAAATGCACAATCATGTCTCAAAATAGAGGCCTAAAACTTCGTTATATTTTTGGACCTCAACCTGTCTGACCATCCTCTGCATCCGAGCATTGTGGCTAAGCCTGGCTAGCAAGCCCCCTTCTTCTTTGCATGCAGCCATTGAACCACACTTCTTCATCTAGGTCAGTCATTTTATCTTCTGTTTTAAATCTTCTTTCATGGATGTTTCTCAAATTTTTAATCAGGCTCCCTGACATGCTCTCTCGTGATTATATTTCATCAAGATATAGGATAGTAGGCTACAGATGGTCCCAATCTCCTGGGTTTGTGCCCCTGGACCACCCAGATTCGTTAGCCAACTCGATTGATGCGCTACTCAGCCATTTTCCAAATCAACTAGTCTGGCACATAGACCATCTAATTGTCCAATGATTGCTCTTGTTCTGAGCAACAGCAGTCATTGGCCCATTGGGATGCTGCAGACACCGAGCCCCTCATTCTTTCTCTTGGCTCATCTGCTATCTCATGGTGAATTCCATTGCATGGTCTGTTGTAGGCTGAATTACAAGATCCAATAACTAAAGCATAGTTGTGCCTGATATCAACTCTAAATCCTTGTCAACCTCTTCCTTTGATATTGTGTGTAGCCCTGGCTTGGCTTGGCTTGGCCATTCTGACCTGACTTCCTAACCACCACCACCACCACTTTTTTTTCTTATCCTGCTCTGTGGTCTCCCGTGGTGTCTGAAGTCTGCTTCTCCACCCATTTGGCATTATGACTTTTATACCCCCTCTTAGTGATTTCTCTTGATGGCTTCTTCCTCCCAACCTTCAGGCCCCACTTCTCGCTCAATGAGTTGATGAGAGTGGAACAGGGTTTTAATTTCTTTGTGGGATGTGGATATCACTGGCTTGGCTAGCATTTATTTGCACCATTCATAGGGATAAAGTGTATGAAAGCCAGGAAGATTTGCTAAACCCACCAATCATTTCTAATTCTGGGCGCTTAAATGATGAGGGGTAGAAGCTGAGCGTTGTGGGTGGGGGTGTTATAAGGTACCTGGAAGGAATAGAACCTCCAGGGCCTATGATTTTTTTTTGTTTTCTCTGGGTCACTAGTCTGGAATATCACAAACTTAACAAAATTACCACCACACTCATCAAAGGATCTGTTGACTCTGACTGATTCCATTGCAACCTGGTCACAGCTTTGACTTGATTCCAGTCAAGCTGTTTTTAAATGCTGTTACAGAGTGTCAGCATCACTGTCGTTTGTTATCCATCTCCTGTAAGGTGGTGATGAGCTACATTCTTGAACCTCTGCAGCCTGTGTGGTCTATGTTACTGCTGCTCGGAGGAGAGTTCCAGGATCCTGACCCAACAACATTTGACCCAACAACATTTAACCCGGCCATGCAATTCCATATCAGGATTCTGTAAGATTTGCAGATAATATTCCCACATGAATGCTATCCTTGTTCATCTAAGTGGTAAAACAAAAAAATTAAGTACTGGAGAAACTCAGCAGGTCTGGCAGCATCTTTGCAGAGAGAAACAGAGTTAGTGTTTTGAGTCTAGTAATTGTTTGTCAGTAAGGATCTTCATTGTAGAAATCTTGAGTTTGGAATGTGCTGCAGTACAGGGAGGGATTGAATTTAATGGTACTTGGGGTGCCAATCAAGTTGGCTACTTTGTCCTTGGCTCTTTTTAGTTTTGTTCACTCTGTGATGCCCCTGGGGATATTCAACATGTGTGTGGCTTCTTCTGAGATGAAACTAAAAACTTAGAAGTAATCTGTCTGGCTTTAGGAACAGCTGACCTTAACCACAGCTCCATCATGCAGCTCAATAATGGATTGTACATTTAGTGGTTTTGTCACTATAATTCACTTTACTATGAGTGACTTCTCTTGATGTTTTGTTAAACCTTGTTCTCAACAGACAGAGATGAGGAAGAGAGCGACCGAGATCGGAAGGATGACAGAGTGGAAGGAACGAGGAGGTCCAGAGAAAACATTTCTAAAGAGAAGGTGCAGGCTCAGTTGTGATTGGTACAGTCAGTAGCATTTTGGTGAAATGGAATGTTGCATATATTCATTTTTCTGCACTTGAACTGTGAGAAACATCAACTAGAACTATTATTATGATCTTGTAATTACTTTCAGTATTACAGGGAGTTCTGCTATGACACGATGTTTGCGTTCCAGTGCAAAATTGCATTATGGAAGTAACTGGGCCTGTGGGAAAAGTGGTGTTAGAGGCAGATGACCAAAAAAATCACTCAAAACCACTCAAAATTCTTCTTCACCACTCTCCAATAAGTATTGGTCCCTGCCTGTCACTTGTCTAAGCCTTGACACTTGCAATCAAATAATATCTATTCATTTAACACAGTCTGCACCACAATCTAACCCATTGCTGATCTGACCTGACATTCCATCCGCACAGACATCTGAGAGATTTGCAGATAAGTGAAGCAGAGGAATCTGACCTTTTCTTTCCTATGTAGCCCATTGACAATGAAGTTAATTATAGGATTAAAATGCACAATAAACCTGAGTAGCGTTGTATTCAAAATAGTGCTGGAAAAGAGCAGACATCTTTTTTTGAGCAGACACCTAAATAATTTGCATGAGCAAGTTCAAAAGTTCTTACATATTTAATATGTAACAAAATCTAGGCAAAAATAGTACACATAAAGGTGCATGTTTTAATAGCACTCATATTATTTTAAACTAATCTTCATTTTCTTGTATTTAATGTATTTAGCATAAACTTTTCAAACTTCACGTTTTCTTAATAAGACGGTTCTCTGCGTGATATTATATTTGAGGTTTATGACGTACAGTCCAATTACCTTTCTGAAATGAGCTCATTATGACTTACTCTGAACATTTACACCATCTGCAAGGATCCAAAAAAAAATTTTCTTTTGACAAAGTCCGCAATGTCGATGCGTACTTGATAGAATTGCATTATAGCCAACACAAGTTCATGTTTTAAAAAGTGTTCCCCTGTTCGTCAATCATGTTATAGCCAATTTGCATTGCCGGAACATGCATTACAGCAGAACTCGCAGTAGAATCAAATTTGTATTGTGTGCGGAGAACTTATTTTAAAAGCAAACTGAAGTTTTGGTGGGTACATTTGTGTTAGAGGTAGTGGTGGTTGGGGAAGTACTGGTGAATTGGCAACTTTGCAGATGAATTGACAGTATTACACAAGACTTTTACCAGTTTAAGTGTGATTGTCCCAATGTGCCAATACCGATGCACAAATTAAATCAGTAACAGCATAGACTAGGGGTTCAGTGCAAGTAAAGAGGATTGTCAGAGGATACAGCAGGATATATAGATCAGTTGGGGGCATGGGCAGAGAAATGGCAGATAGAGTTTAATCCGGACAAATGTGGAGTGATGCATTTTGGAAGGTCAAGTACGGGTGGAAATTATACAGTGACTGCAGAACCCCTAGGAGTGTTGATTTGCAGAGAGATCTAGGTGTGCAGGTCTACGAATCACTGAAGGTAGTACCACAGGTAGATAAGATTGTAAAAAAAGATCGATGGCATGCTTGCCTTCATTGGAAGGGACATTGAGTATAAGGATAGACAAGTTATGCTGCAGCTTTATAGATCTTTCATTAGGCCACACTTGGAATATTGCGTACTGTTCTGGTCACCACACTATCAGAAGGATGTGGATGCTTTGGAGACGATACAGAAAATGTTCACCAGGATGTTGCCTGGTATGGGGGATTTTAGCTATGAAGATAGGTTGGATAGACTGGGTTTGTTTTCACTGGAACGCAGGAGGTTGAGTTAAACTAATAGAAGTTTATAAGATTGTGAATGACATGGATAAAGTGGAAAGTATGAGGCTTTTTCCCAGGTTGTAGGGGGCAATTACTCGGGGACACCGGTTCAAAGTGCGAGGGGAAAAGTTTAAAAGAGATGTGCGAGGCACGTTTTTCACACATAGGGTGGTGAGTGCCTGGACACGCTGCTAGAAGAGGCAGTGGAAGCAGAGACAGTTGCAGCAGTCAAGAAGCACCTGGACAAATAATGAATACCAAGGGAATAGAAGGGTACAGGTCCTATAAGTGAAGACAGTTTTAACATGGAAGGGCAAAACGTGTCGATGTAGGTTTGGAAGGCCAAAGGGCCTGTTCCTATGCTGTGTTGTTATTTGTTCTTTTGTTTGTTCTAAGGTGGAAAAATGTACATTTTTTAGCCTAAAAAAACTAATCGGTTTTGAAGTCTGACTATACTTGTCTTGATTCTTTAAGGAAAAGAAACAGCTGTTCACGCACAACAAGGATCTTCTTCTTGCTTTTGTATATTTTGATCAAAGTTACTGTGGTTTTCTGCTTGAGAAAGATCTTGAAGAAATCATCTACACTCTTGGACTCCATCTTTCACGTGCACAGGTATAACTTGTTCACTTATTTTCGAGGTATTTCTCCTTTAACACGATAGTTGCATTCTTGTGTGACCTCGCACTATAGAAAATTGCTGTAGAAAATCACTATCAAAAATTGCTATACCTGTACAGTAGAAAGTTTGCATTATCCAAACAGTGTCCACTATTTATCAATCGCGTTACAGCCAATTTGCGTTATGGCAGAAATACCTGTGTGCCATTGGGTGTACGGTGTCACAGTCAGGAAACACATCAACGGCGAAGCACATGATGAGGCACTTATCAGCCACTAACAAAGTCTACAGTGAAATAATTGAATCTTAGCCAGTAAGCAAAAGTACAAATAAACAGTATATAAATTCAGAGATTTGGGCAGACTAGGAAAAAGTTGTACTATAATCCCTCTGTGGTAGAAATCTTGACGGACAAATTATCTAAGTATCCATGGACTGGGGAAAATGTGTTCCTGTTTGTGGGTTATTCTGTCACTGTGGCTCCGATTAATAAATAAACACCACCTCGGTGAAGTCGATATCTGGCTGTCTGAAAAATTGAGAGATACCAGTCTTCTATTCCAAGACTAACCTGTGCTAGCTGATCACAACTGGCGTAACGTTTGACTTCTGCCCTTGAGCTGGCGAGGGCAAATTCAACCAGTCCTAATTGCTGCATTGGTTCATGCTGTGTTGCTCTAGGATGAGAAACAGTTACAGTTCCTCCTGTAAATAAAATGTCTGTGGACATTCCCTGTCTATGTTCAGAAATGAAGTAGGAAAGAATGAGAAGTCAACAAGAATTAAGACTTCCAGAAGTTCAAAGGAGAAAACTGATCAGTTTCCCTGTAGCAATGGTCAATTTTTTTATTTTTATTTCCAGGTGAAGAAGTTAATCAGCAAAGTTGTGCTGCGAGACTCTTGCCTGTACAGGAAACTAACTGATGGCTCAAAAGATGAAGTAAAAGTGACAGAGAGCGAAGTGGAATCTGATCATTTGTTAGGTATTGCACCTCCTCTAACTCATCCTGTCCCAGGCTGTAACATTTGTGGAACTCCTAAAGAATCAGCTTTCTCAAGATACTTTTCTTTATATCTGACGTAAGAGCCAGCTCCGATAGTCAATCTATAAATTGAAGCTTGATCTTTTGCTTATGGTATTGTAGAAAAATGCTCTCTGGCTGAACAGTACACCATTTATTGTCTCTGAGTTTGTAGATAGTATTTCCAGTGCATGCCCACACTACGTCAGTAGATACTAATAACAAACATACCAGATGCTTTCATAGCTGGTGGGATTTGAATTTGTTTGACAAATCTGGAATTGAAGCTGGTTTTAATAATAGCGAACATGAAACTATTGTCAATTGTTGTGAAACCTCATTCACTCATGTCTTTTAGGAAAGGATATTTGCCTTTCTTACCTAGTCAATCCTATTCAGACCCAGATTAATGTGGTTAACTCTTAATGGCCTTCTGAAATAGCCTATCAAGTCACTCAGAAGATTTGGGATAGGCAGTGAATGCTGGACTGGCCAGCAATGCTCAAAATCCACGAAAGAATTATTAAAAAAAATCCAAGTCATTTATTTGCAGAAACCTCTCAAGGTTTGGTCTCTTTATTTTTTCATAGGTTGTCTCATTAAATCCAGAGGTGTGAGACAAAAACAACCTATGAGCTATATACAAGTTGACTCCATTTTATCACAATTTTATCACATGCATTCTTTCTTTCATACAATCTACAGGCTTTTAAAAGAAACAGTTAACTCTTTCATTTTTTTTCTCTCTCCTTGATGTCCTGCACTGTGGGTTTTTGCCTTTGCCCTTACTTTCTACGATTATATCATAGAATCATCATAGAATCATAGAATCCCTAAAGTGTGGAAACAGGCCCTTCGGCCCAACAAGTCCACACTGACCCTCAGAGCATTCCACCCAGAACCATTCCCTTGTAACCCACCTAATCCTCACATCCCTGAACACTACGGGCAATGTGGCATGGCCAATCCACCTAGTGTGCACATCTTTAGACTGTGGGAGGAAACTGGAGCACCCGGAGGAAACTCACGCAGATACTGGGAGAATGTGTAAAGTCCACACAGACAGTTGCCCGAGGGTGGATTCAAACCCGGGTCCCTGGCGCTGTGAGGCAGCAGTGTTAACCACTGAGCCACCGTGCCACCCTAAAATATCAAACTAGGATTTCAATTGTTTGTTTAATCAATTTTTAAAACTTAAAATCATTTGGAGTAAATTTTAAAATTTGCTGCTGTAAAGTTCTGCAAGCAACTGAGCTCAAAACTTCCATGTCAGTGTTAGTGGGATTATAGAGTAACATTATGTATCGCAGTCTTATTAGCTATACAGTCTATAACAGGATGAAATAGGAGGACATTTAAATAATGGAAGATTCGGGTAGAGTCAACATGAATTAGTGAAGTGGAAACCATGCTTAACAACTTGTTGGGAGTTTTATTTTGAGGCTATAACCAGCAGAAAAGATAAGAGACAACTGGTGGATAAGGTGTATTTGAATTTTTCGGAAGGCTTTCAATAAGGTCCCACACAGGAGTTTAATAAATAAAATTCAAGGGAGTCTGGTTGGAGGGAATAAACTGGCATGGATTGAGAGCTGGTTAATAGATAGAAAACAAAGAAGAAATGAATGGGTCATTTCTCAACGGCAGACTGAGTGATGTGGTACTGCAAGCGTTTGTGCTTGGGCTCCAGCTATTCTATATTAATGATTTGGATTTTGGGGTTAAAAGTAATATTTACTAAATTAATAAAACAAAACTTGGTGGCAGTGAGGGTTAAGGAGGGTGCAAAGATACTTCAGGGGATTTGGAGAAGTTAAGTGAGTGAGTAAAAAAAATTGGAAGATGGCATATGATGTGGAGAACTGAGAGGTTATCCACCTTAGTGGGAAAAACAAAAGTACAGAATATTTAAATAGTGAGACTGAAAAGTATTGAATCTCAAAGGAACTTAGGGACCTTGTTCATGAGTCACTCACTCTTAAATTAGCAGGCAAGTACAGTAAGCAATTAAGGTAAATGATATATTTACTTTTATCATAATTGGATTTGAACATAGGAGTAAAGATGTCTTCATGTAATTATACAGAACTTTTGTGAGACCACACATAAAAGTATTGTGCACGGTTTAGAAAGTTAAGAGGTGATCTGATGGAAGTCTTCAAGGTATTAACAGGAAAAAACAGGATAGATAAAAATAAACTTTTTCCACTAATTAGGGATTCTATAAATAGGGGGTGTTGTTTGAAAATTAGGGTCAGACAGTTCAGAAGAGTTGTACAGAAGCACTAGTACACACAAGGCTGATAGAAGTTTGGAACTCTGTTCCACAAATGGCAGTTAACGCTAGTTCAGTTAATTCTCAATCTGAGAAGGATACATTTTTGTTAAGCAAAGGTGTTAAAGGATGTGGGCCAAAGGCAGGAATATGGAGTTAGAGCACAGAATGGCCATGGTTTCACTGAATGGCAGAAAAGGTTCAAGGGTTGAATGGCCTACTCTTCCTATGTTTTGCTCTCCTTAGCTAAGGTAAGATATTTACTGCAGAGGGAATGCAATGAAAGTTCAGTAAACTAATTCCTGGAATGGAGGGATTGTCTCATGAGGAAAGGAAAATACAGTTAATCTCAGAGTTGTTACTTTGCAAAAGGAAGCCATTTGGCCCATCATGTCTGCCCGAGCTGGGTGAGCATTTTGACATAGTGTCAACTTCCTACCTTCCCACATAACTTTGCCCATTGTTTCTATTTAAATAAACATCTAATGTCCCCGAATGCCTCAATTAAACCGGCCTCCACTACCCATCTAGGGAGTGCATTTCAAACACACATTGTGTAGAAAAAAAACTGGGACTATATTTTCTGGAGTTTCAAATTAAAGGGTGATTTTATTCAAAAATAAAAAAAAATCTTACAGAGCTTAATAAAGTAAATGCAATGAGGATATTTTCCTGGTTGGGGACCTCTAGAATCAGGAGATGCAGTCTCTGAATAAGCAGCAGGCCATTTCAGTCTGTAATGATGAGTTTCTTTGATCAAAGAATGGTGAATGTTTGGACATCTTTTCCCTGGAGAGCAGTTGAGGCTCATTCATACAGCACATTCAGGACTGAGATCAATAGGAAAAATAATAAAATTTAAAAATCATGGGATATGGGGATAGTGCAGGAAAATGGTGTTGAAGTAGAAGATTAGCCATGATTTCATCGACTGATGGAGTGGGCTTTGGGGCTGAATTACTGACTCCTATTTCTGATGTGGTGCAGGACAATTCTGTATCACATCAGCCAGTAGAGCTTATGATATAAAATTTTAAAATTCTGCAGTAAGAAAAGGAAGCAAGTTCTAACATTGTTATTTCTGTTCTCACTCTAGTTGTCAAATTTCATTAATTCTGTTTCTAACCTCCATCCATTCCATTCAGTCAAACCACCCCTGATTCTTCCATTCCTCAAGTTCTCGACTTTCCATCTCTAGGGATAAGCCATCCATATTATCAGCTGACAACTTTCTAATAGCTCCTCTTTCCACCCTTCTTCCTGTAAGAACACTTTCTCTTTTTTTCATCTCCATCACGTCTTCCCTGGTAGTAACCAGGAGTAATACTGTACAGTTGCGTACTCCCAAGGGTAGGCACAACAGATAAATTGCAGAGATAGCAAGAACTGCAGATGCTGGAGTCAGAGACAACACCATGTGGAGCTAGAGGAACACAGCAGTCCAGGTAGCATCAGAGGAGCAGTAAAGTTGACGTTTGGGTCAGGACCCTTACAACTTTCCTGTTCCTCTGATGTTGCCTGGTCAGATAAATAGCAGAGTCAAGCTAACTCTGCATTGTCCTTATCAAACACACCCAGGCCGAGTATATTGTTTAAAACTGCACAAGTTCACTTTCCATAAAAATAGTAACTTCTGTTCTATCATTATGGGCTAAATTTGAATCCATTCCCAGTGATGACATGCCTCTTCATATTTTATTATAGGAAACAAACTTTTGTTGCCTAGTTTAACAGTGAAACCGGAATCCAGCAATGGGTCAGAAAGCAGCAACTTGATCGTTTATAATGGAGCAATGGTGGATGTGGGAAGTTTGCTGCAAAAATTACAAAAGAGTGAAAAGACTCGAGCAGAAATGGAGCTGAAAGTGCAGTCACTGGAGGGCAAGATGGGTAAGAAAACTGGAGGGTGAGATTCTGGGTTTCTGTGAAGAATAATGGTCAGGAAATGGTACTGAGAAAAGAGGGATGGGAGCATGTATTTTAGATTATATGCAGCCTCTTCACCTTTCTTCTCCTCATGTAAAGGTGCTGACTATTGAGGTACGATTTCTTGGGACTGACAGTTTTCATCACCTGATCCAAGTGGTCATCATTTGTGGATCATTTTGGACTGCCTACTGATTGTGCAGGATCTCATCCCATCCGATCTTTGTTCAGTTGCATATATGACAGCAGTCAAGATCCCTACTTCATTTGGATATTTGCTGTCTTATCTGTCTAGTGAGAGCTGGATACAAATTTTGTGTTACAGCTGATACTTCAGCGCAATCTCATTGAATCATATCGCCCAGTACAGAAATTATGGGGGATAAAACTCATGAACTTTTTTGGAAATTTGTTTGGCTCAATCAATCACTAGGTCAGATCAAATGCAAATGTTGGACCTTCCTGACTTATAACAAAGATGAACCAGTGGGAATTGAGCCTGAGAGGCTAGTTGGGGAAATTCAACAGGAAGGAAATTGTTTTTTTTAAATAGTTGAAAAATAGATAGGGCGATAGGCAAAGAGAAGGGGAGTGGACTGTAGCTATTCCAAACGCGTGACATACAAATAATTTATGCTTTATGATTCGATGAATAGTTGAACAAAATAAAGATTCTAATGTATTAAGCCCACAAAGCCTTTATCAAAAATAACTTTAATTATGTATAAACTTTGATAATTTAGTATTACAAATCCAGGCAAGTAGTTTCCTTTACAGAAAGTTGTTTCTCTACAGTTTTGCTCCAGTCCCAGAATTGGAGACTTGTCAGCCAAACTTTGCAATCTGGTGATTTTTCAGTCATTGCAGTCTAGTTATATGTACAGTAGACATATAGGAACTACATTTACCCTCAGGTAAAACTGTACATGTACTGTGCACTATGCTAGTGCCCACAGCACACCACAGCCAAAGAGAAACCATAGTGCTATCAGTGACACAAGCATCAGGAAGAACATTAATAATTCGGTTCTTCCAGTTTATTCAAAATCTTGGCAAATATGTTCCTTAAACTTAAGCCTTTGAGTACTAAAACTGGGCTGGCGAGCTGTTGTTTAAGGATTATTTTAATAATCAGATCAGATTGAGCCAACATAAATAGCCAGCTAGTGATCGGTGATGTCCTGGACCATGCTACCACAACAGAGCATGGCCCCATCTCTCAAAGGAAAGATCGAACAACAGAGAAGATACATTGAGCTTTCATAGAACATAAAAAACTGACCTCCATATTATGAAAAGGATTTCAAAGCACTAGTGAAACAGCACAACAGGCTTAGTAGAAGCACACTGGAACTGAAGGATTGAAAAGACAGGCAGGGAGAGGACTGAGGGGGTAAACAGAAGTCTTCAAAATAATAAAATGATTCAGTAGTGTAGACATAGAGATGCCTCTTGGGGGCAAAGCAAGAACTGGGGCTGTTACAAAATTGTCACTAATAAATTCAGTAGTTACTTCAGCAAAACCTTCCAGAAAGTGGTTAGAACGTATATCTCATTCCCACATGAAGCAGTTGAGGCAAATAACCAGGATGCATATAAAAGGAGACAAAAATGGAAGAGTATGCTGATAGAGTAAGATGATGAGAATGAGAGGGTTCTCTTGTGGAGTATAAACACCAATGTTATGTCTCACAACTAGTGTGCAATATACCTTTGAGAGACAAGCTCGATATCATTGCTCTACCATGTGATCTGAGGATCTAGAAGTCTCAATCTCTCTTAACCAGGGCCATTTGAAGCTTGATGTGCTGACGGAAACATGCTGCTGTTTGTAAGCAAATAGCTTAGTATAAGAGAAAGCAAGGTGTAGAGCTGGATGAACACAGCAGGCCGAGCAGGAAAGCTGACGTTCTGGGTCTAGACCCTTCTTCAGAAAAGCTTAGTGTAAGCCCAGTTACTGAAGTATCTGTGACTAATATATTTATATACCAGGAGCTGTAATAAACATCTGTTGAATCTTTCAGTACCGTGTTACCTATGTCTAGTTCTTGCATTACAGGAGCTAACATAAGTGCTGCCTCATTAAGTGCAAGTACCTTGCAAGAGGCTAAAGCCCTCAACACAGTAGCAAATCAACTAAGATAGACGTGTTGGATGAAGGACCTGTTTCTTTGCTGTAAATCCTGATTAGTTGCAAACACTGCATATGTAGTGAAGTGTGGAGAGAGGAATAATAGGCTGGTGAGGTATTTAAATATGCTAAATCCGTTATAGGAGGTAGAAAAAATTTACAAATAACTGAAAATAAAAGATTTGGAAAGAGAAGGCATCTTTCTAGCATCTGAAATGAGTTGTATAAAGTGCTAATGACATGTAGATAATCTGAATGGCCCATTGCAATGTACTAACATTTTTTACCTCATCAGTCATTTGACATCAGCAGTACATTTGTTTCAGAGATAGTAGGAACTGCAGATGCTGGAGAATCTGAGATAACAAGGTGTAGAGCTGGATGAACACAGCAGGTCAAGCAGCATCAGAGGAGCAGGAAGGCTGACATTTCGGGCCTAGACCCTTCTTCAGAAAGAA
>NC_063351.1:310503-319184 GCF_021869965.1 Rhincodon typus
GATGCTGCTTGGCCTGCTGTGTTCATCCAGCCCTGCACCTTGTTGTCTCGGATTCTCCAGCATCTGCAGTTCCTCCTATCTCTAAATCAATATCTTGTCTGTTTTCAAGGTAGAAGACCCTGAAACTGTCCCAATTGTAAGAAGTCACACAGAGTTTCTATCTATTATAGAAGATTTCATATGCTTATTTAACTGGAATGTCTGCATCATCCCATACCCCTGCCCCACATAGTTTGCATCTACTGTAAGTCACCTTGTATACCTCTGATGGGCCCTACTTTTTCCTTAGTTTTCTTCTTGTATTTAATGTACTTTTACTAGGTTGTCCTTGATTTTACCTGCCAATATTTCTGCTTTCCTAATTTGCTTTATTTTTGTTTCACCTCTCTGCTTTCCATATTGCTCTAGACTTTCGTCGAATGATAGAAAATCGGAGCAGGAGGAGGCCATTTATCTGTTCAAGACTGTGCCACCATTTAATATGACCATGGCTGATAATCCAACTGAGTGCTCTGTTCCTGTTTTTTCCCTGTACCCTTTGATTCCTTGAACCTAAGAACTATATCTGACAACTTCTTGAAAACATCCAGTGTTTTGACCTCAATTGCTTTCTGTGGCAGAGTATCCCACAGTCTCGCAACTCTGTGTGAAGAAATTTCTCCTTATTTTAATCCTAAATGCCTAACCCTGGCTCCTTAACAACTGTTTCAACTTGCCTAACCACCTTCAGAGAAGCATGTATGTAAACCCTGATTTCCCTCTGCTCCTGTACTCTCCTCAAAGTTGTACCGTTGAAACAGGAAGAGACAATACAGGCTCGTCTATCAAAAATGCATTGAATTTTATCTGCCAGGTGTCTGCTCGTTTGCCTAATTTGTCAATGCCTCTCTGAAGTTGCTCAGCATCGTCCTCACAATTCACTATTCTTCCTATTTTAGTAGAATCTGCAACCTTAGAGGTTTTGCCCTCAACATTCATCTCCAAATCATTTACACAAATCCGCAAAAGGGTCCCAACACCAATCTCCGTGGAACACCACATTCAAATCTTCTCCAATCTGAGAATTAGATTTAGTTAGAATTAGATTTTATTTTCACGTCTACTCAAGTACAGAAGTACATGAGTACAGTGAAAAGTGTATAATGTTGCTGTTGCCGTTGCCATTCCCAACACCATCTTGGGTACAAAGGTACCTAGATATAAAATCTTACATACAAACTATACAAATAAAGAAAAGTTACAAGTAAAACATTACAGTTCTTCTAAGTATTAAACAGAAAAATAAGGAAATAAAGTTGTCTTAAGTGTTTAGCCATGCTGAGCTCGCACTCCCTGCAAGGGCTTGATCTCCTCCACTTTGGCCCACTCTTCAGGAGACCTGGGGCTGCCACCTCACACTCACCGCAAACACCAGGGGACCTCCCTCACTGCCACATTAGGCTCAAACTCCGACTGTCAAAGTCCTGATCCAGGCCTTCAGCTGCTGCCATGCTCCGGACCGCAATGAGCCATGATGCTGCCGAGTGCTAAAGTCGACGCTCCAGGCCCCCAGCCACTGCGACGCTCTAGACCTGACGAAGCCGCGATGCCGTTGCCACCACTGCTTCACAACCGAGCTCTCTCCAGAAGGTAAGTACAATCACCCACACTTGCTGCCACTGCAGATACCGGGAGACCTAGGGCTACCTGCCCCCTTGGTTGCTTCAGGCTGCTACTCTTGACACCGCAGAAGACGCCAGGAGACCCCTCTTGCCACCACATTGGGCTCGCTGTCCCCGCGATGGCTCGATCTCCCCCACACTGGGCTCACTGTCCTCCAGACTACACAAACTCACTCTCCACAAAAAGGTAAATAAAAGTAAGAAACAATAACAGCAAAAGAAGAAAAAAATAGTTAAAAGCGAACGGAGCAGGTGAACTCCGGGCAGCAGGCCTCGCGCTGCGCTGCTGTTCTGCCACAATTTTGGCTTGAATGCCGATCTATATCTACTGTCTGTTTCCTTTAGCCAACTTCTAATCCATGCTGTCAAGGACCCATCAATTCCAACATTTCTAATTTGCTAACCAACTTTCGATGTGACGTCGTATCAAATGCTTTCTTAAAGTCCAAATATACAACATTCACAGCACTACCCTCATCTACTACCTGTGTCACCTCATCAAAGAGCTCAAATCTGTCAGATATTATCTGCCCTTGACAAAGTTTGAAGAACATTTTACTACTTATTTTTTTGCGCAGCTATCCTTTCCTTGTGCTTCCTCTTAGCCTTTCTTATTTCAGCCTTAGCCTCTCCTACATTTGAGACAATCTTTGATTTCTGTTGCTATTGTTATTCCAGTACGCATCATACGTCTCCTTTTTCTTCCTTCCTTTCTCATCAATATCATTAGTCATCCAGGATATTCTAGCTTTGGATGCCCATATTTATTTCTCATGTGTTTGTACCTAGCTTGCCCCCAATTCATCTGTTTTGAAACTGTCCCATTTTTCATCCATTGTTTTATCCACCAGAATGCATTTCCAATCGACATGCTCCAGTTCAGCTTTTAGGCCCCTAAAATCTGTTCATTTCCAGTCTGGGATTTTAATCATTGACTGATTTTTATCCTTATACAACTTAATTTGAACCTTATGTTGTGACCGCTACTTCCCAAATGCCTCCCTCTCTGACGTTCTCCACTTGACCTAATTTCCTAGACCAGATCCAGCACAGAACAAACACACCTCTCCACTAACCACCTCCACCGCCCCACCCCACCCCAAACATTGTCTCTGGCCTTCATCACTTGAGGCATTGAGTTGGGATGTTATGTTACAGTTGTATAAGTCATCAGTAAGGCCGCACTTGGAGTACTGTGTACAGTTTTGGTCATCCTGTTACAGGAAAGACATAGCTAAACTGGAAAGTATGCAAAGAAGATTTACGAGGATGTTGCCAGGACTAGTAGGCCTAAGTTATAAGTAGAGGTTGGTCAGGATAGGATTTTATTCCTTGAAACATAGGAGAACGAGGGGTGTCCATTTGAGGTGTATAAACTCATGAGACAGATAGGATGAATGCATATAGTCCTTTTCCCAGGGATGGGGTATTGAAAACTAGAGGGCATAGGTTTAAGGTGAGCGGGGAAAGATTTAAGAAGGACCGGAGGGCCAACTTCTTCACACGGAGAATGGTGCATATATTGGAATGGGCTGCCAGAGAAAGTGGTTGAGGCAGGTACAATAGCAACATTTAAAAAACATTTGGATAGGTACATGGATGGGAAGGATTTAGAGGGATATGGACCAAATGCGGGCAATTGGAACTAGCTGAGTGGGCACCATGGTCAGCATGAACTAGTTTGGGCTGAACGGCCTGTTTCCATGCTGTATTACTCTATGATTCTGCATCCTGCTCACAGTTCACCCTCCCACCCAGCTTTGTGCCATCTGAGAATTTGAAGATATTACATTTAGTTTAGCTGGGGTTCAATCACTGGTCCCTGTGGTCCCCCACAAGTCACTGCTTGTCACTCAGGAAGAGGCCCATTTATTTCTACTCTTTTTGTTTCCTGTCTGCTAAACCATTTCTCTATCCATGTCAGTACGTTATCCTCAATCCTATGTTCTTTAATTTTACATGCTAATCTCTTATGTAGGACCTTATCAAAAGCCTACTGAAAGTCCAAGTAAACCACATCCGTTGGCTCCCCCTTTACCAACTCTACTAGTTACATCCTCACAAAATTCCAAAAGATTTGTCTAAAGCACGATTTCCCTTTCTTGAATCCATGCTGACTTTGTCCGATTCTGTCAGTTTTCCAGGTGCTCTGCTTTTAAATCTTTTATAACGGACTCTAGCATTACCCCCGCTACCAATGTCAGGCAAACTCGTCCATAATTCAACCTCCTTTATTAAATAGTGGAGTTACGTTAGCTACCCTGTGATCCATAGAAACTGCTCCACAGTCTGTAGAATCATGCAAAATGAACATCAAAACATCCATTATTTCTAGTGCCACTTTGAAAATTTCTACAGTATTAACTTTTCTATGACTGTCATAGGCTTTCTTTTAACTTGTATCTTTCTAGATAACCTGGGGGCTCCAAATTTGGCAGTACTACCCTTTTTCTTTACGGAAACATGTTTGCACTATGCCCATAGAATCTTGCTTTTCATTGCCTCCCTGTGAGCCTCTTCTGTTTCGTTTTCCAAAAAACTCTTCAGGTGAGTTTCAGAGGAGCTCCCACTTGGAACAATAAACTGATCTAAAGTGACTGAAATTGCTGGATTAATTTGGTGAATCATTGGTGGAAAACAGGAGGAATCCCAGCCCTTTATCTTAGTCATTGGAACTCTTCAACTGTTTGTTCTGACCAGTGTCTTTTAGGTGTGGTGACCCTTGTACCTGTTGAAGAGAGGCTGAGGACTTTAGCTGTCTCATGCATAAGTCACTTATTGTGCTCTACACTGACTGGATCTCTGTAGGCAGTCCTTATTGTGTGAGGAATTGAGTTAGCCATTTAGCTATTAACTTAGATTCAGATTGTTCTGGGGGAATGGCTTCTTGGAATCCATGATGGTGAAAAGATATTGATGAGCCCTCTTATTCTTGGTAGGAGTTCCACATAATATTCTGCTGATCAGTTCCCCAAAAGCTGGTATGGGAATTACTGGGGCAAGTTTTCTTGTACATTGGGATTTCCTCACAAACTGCCACTGTTTTTATATTCCAACATGACTTTGTGGAGGTAGAGCCCCTGGGCATTCAGGCTTAAGCAGATTGGACCTTTTCGGATACCAACAAGGCCAGCCATTAGAATTTCATGGGCAATCTTAATATTTCCCAATGATGCCTAAGAGGGACCACTACTGCTGGACAACTGTTGTTTAGACTCAGGTTGATGAGGTCTTCACCTGCTTATCAGAACATCATTCTTTAAATAGCACACCAGAATTCACTCTAATTTAGCTTAAGTCTGGCAGTCTGTGCTAAAGTTTTCAACATTGGGTCGATTTGTTGTACAGGGAAGACCTGTCAGTACTCCCTTTGGCTCATCTGAATTTCTGAAGAAAGTGTTGGACAACCAGACTGTTACCCCACAATTAGAGAAAACACCAGGAACTTACTCTTGTAATTTTCTTGTCTCCCTTTTCTCTGATGGTTTTGGTAAGGCCAAGGGGAAGCTATGATCTGCACCCTACCTGAGGACACCAGTATCCTTCATGGATAAGTAGGGACGATCCCGATGGATACCAGTCCTGATAACAAAGTCACACTCCACGTGCACTCAGTATAAAGATATGAGCTTCTACCTTTTTGCAATGCATTTCACTCCGATGTCAGATGCAAGATTCTCTGTTCCCAGCAAGACAGATCCCAGATCCAGTGGCTCCAATTCAAATGGACTATGGCATTATTTGAGGGATATGGGCACACTTCCCTTTTAAACCAAAAAGTCTCAGGAATTCTGTTTGAATTCTATCACACTCACCCACACATTTACAGGGGTTAATTTCCATGGTTACAGCTGCAATTTTGTCTGCTGTACTTTCCCATCAGAGCCCCTTATCCTACACCAATCTGGTGTACTCCAGTGAAACCTGCAAATTTATACTTTAACAAGCTTCTGCAAAAAATTTAAGAGGTGAGCTGTTTTGAAGCAATATAAATTTAAAGGCTTTCCTCACTGTGCTTCCAATTTTATTTTCCTTTGATGTGATGTACATAATCTATATGCATTTTATACTTATTTTCAAGTTTGGATTTGAGCTAATAGCATGTTTTGGTCTGTGACTGAAGGAATTTAATGATAATTTAATGATTATCAAACAGTTGTGCATTGGGCTTTCTGTTTAGAAGGTCAGAGATTTATTTTCTGTATAGAGAAGACCCCCATAAAAGAAAGAAGAAACTGAAATAACAGAATAATAGATTTTTATTATTCGAGGCGATGGCTGAGTGGTATTAATCGCTGGACTGTTAATCCAGAGACCCAGATAATGTTCTGGGGACCTTGGTTCAAATCCGCTAGATTCGAACTAGATGGCAGATTGTGGAATTTGAATTCTGGAATTAAGAGTCTAATGATGACCATGAATCCATTGTTGATTGTTGGAAAAACCTATCTGGTTCACTAATGTCCTTTAGGGAAGGAAACTGTCATCCTTACCTGGTCTGGCCTACATGTGACTCCAGACCCACAGCAATATGGTTGACTCTTAACCGCCCTCAAGGCAATTAGGGATGGGTAATAAATGCTGCCTAGCCAGTAATACCCTCATCCCATGAATGAATAAAGAAAAAACCACTAAACAGTAACTGTTTCAATATAATAACACTCCATAAACACGGCCTTGGCAAGCCAAATTAAATAAAATAGATTGTTTGACACGTAATTCTCCAGTCCAGGAGGAACAGCATCAAGACAAAACTCAGTAACAAAAACAGACGTACTGCAGCTTCTAAACCCAGCTTCAAGACTTCAGTAACTGCTACTGAAAAACTAAAACTAAAAATCCTGGTTCTGCAGGAGCTAGACGCCACCATTCAGGCTGCTTCTGCATGTCTCAATCTTTCTCCATGAGGAAAATCAGGACAAAATGTACTTTTAAAACTCATAGCATCCAGAATGAACTGTGAAGATACTACAAATACAATCTACAATACAAGTAGAGTATTATCACTGTCTCACTTGTTATCGGTTTATAACCATAGAGTCTTGTGGCTTTATTCTTTTAGTAAGAGTCCTGGATCTCTCAGTTTGTCTACTTTAAAACAAAAAAGTTACTGGTCCTTAGCCACGCTGTAGGAAATCCCTAACTTTTCTGGAGCAGCATCTTTGCGAGATTTCATCTTGCCACAAGGCTGAGAGAACAGATCATGTGATGTTGTATCACTTTCTTTTATGATGTATAGTGTCTCACCAACTTGGTCAGAGTGACATCCTTCCACTGAACAATATGGAGATGGTGCTTGCAATTCTGCTGGAAAGTCAGGCAGGACATATTACAAAGGCAGAGCAGACACGAAGGACCAGATGATCTAATGCTGCTTCTCTTCATGGACTAGCAGGATCTAAATGTTCTGATTTTGAAATGTTCCAGGGACAGATGTCAATCAAGACGGAATGTGCCAGACTGTGTATTCACCCGGTGCCCAATATCTGACCTATTCCCCCAGCATAAAACAAAGAACTGAAGACCTGACGGAAACCAGAAATTTGGTGGAGAAACTCAGCAGGCCTAGCAGTATCTCTGGAAAGGGAAACAGAGTTAGTGTTTTGAATCCAGTGACTTCCAAACTGATCACAGGGTGCCCACTTTCCACATTGCAACCATTCACCATCATCTGAGAACACAGATGTGAAGAACAAAACCTTATTGTCCACCTGGGCACCCTACAGCCCGGACAACTCAACATTGATTTCTCAATTCCAAATAACCTTTCCACCCATCCGCTGCTTCCCCTTCCATTTCACCTTCTGACCCTCCTTTCCAGTCACCAACCAGATTCATCCCTCCCATTGACAACCAGGTCATACCTGCTACCAGAGTCCATCTATCACCACGTTTTGCTAATGCCCCCCACGCCCTTACCTGCATCTGACCCCTACCCCCATGTTCAGTCCTGAAGAAAGGTAATACCTAAAATGTTGCAATCAAACACACCGGCTCGGGGAGCAAGTCTACACTCTCATCCTCCTGTTAATTGGTTAATGATGGCAGACAAACAGGATGTGTCTGCAGGAGCAATGGCCCAAATCCTGCAATGGCAAATGGTGGAATTTGAATTCAATAAATATCTCGAATTTACAATCTAATGATGACCACTGTCGATTGTCAGAAAAACCCATCTGGTTCACTAATGTCCTTTATGGAAGGAAACTGCCATCCTTACCTGGTCTGGCCTACATGTGACTCCAGACCCACAGCAATGTGGTTGACTGTGAACTGCCCTCTGGGCAATTAGGGATGGGCAATAAATGCTGCCTGGCCAGCGACGCCCTCATCCCATGAATAAATAAAGAGAAAGAAAACAGAATTTACCTTCTAACTTTTCGACAGTCCAAAGTTGTGACAATCTAAATCAGGAATACACTGACTTTTGAACTTCTATTTATGTCTGGGACCACCCAAGATTCTCAAATGAATTGCGCTCACGCCCGTTCACAGGCCCGCCCTCCCGGTTGCTGTGGTTCTGGGTGATTGACAGCGAGTGCCGCGCCCGCCCGCCCGGTTGATTGGTTCTGGGTGATTGACAGTGAGGGGCCCGTCCTCCCAGTTGCTAGGCAGCAGCGTCCCCAGGCTGGACTCCGGAGAAAGGAATGTGGAGCGGGATCGGGGAGTCGAGACGAGCTGCCATGACAGTGCAATTGACCCAGAGCTCACTTGCAATGGTTTTGGGGCTCCGGGAAGCGACCTCGGGGCTGGACATGAGCGGGCAGCAGCTGCTAGCAGAGTTGAAAGCGGAGAACCGGCGCAGCGTGTGGGATGGGCGGCTGGTTCAGGCCGTATCCGGCCTCATGCTCCTCGGCTACCTGGACAGTTCGGTGTTACTGCTGGGCGGCAGTGCCTCACACCTCCAGGTCCTGAGGGAAGCCTGGAGCCGGAGAGCACTGAGGGCACCCCGCGGATTCCGCATCAAAGCCATCGGTGAGTGGTCAGAGAAAACAGAGAGAAGTATAATGCGGGGCGGGG
>NC_063351.1:319194-343217 GCF_021869965.1 Rhincodon typus
GTAAAATGTTACCTCTTCTTTACGCTGATAAAACCTTTAGTTTTCTCAGGACAGTGACTTCAAAGGAATTTGGGGATTTACATATACATAGTAATCAATTCAAACCTTCTAAAGATTTAACAGCATCTTAGGTTTGTTTAGTACATCCTCATAAGTGGTGTGGCCCTTTAACCTTTTACTTATAAATTCTGTGTCTGATACTACCTCTCTCACTAACACCTGATGAAGGAGTAAGACTCTGAAAGCTTGTGTTTTCAAATAAGCCTATTGGACTGTAACCTGGTGTTGTGATTTCTGACCTCGTCGACCCCATTTCAACACCGGCACCTCCACATCGGATCTCCATCCAGCAATACCCCACCTCTGTTTCCCCACTTACTCCTGCTTTCTATCGTCTCCTGCCCTCCTTCCCTCTCTTCCCCCTGTCTCTGCTCCATGCCTGTCTCTCTCTCTCTCTCTCTCTGCCTTTTCCCTCACATAAAGTCTCTCTCTTTCCTTCCCGTCTTTCTCTCTCTCTCTACCACCCTGTCTCCTCCTCTTTCTCCCCCTCTCTGTATCTCCTCTCTTTCTCTGTCCCTGCAATCCATTTGTCCCATGTTCTTTCTCACTGTTGCCTCTTCATACCTTTCTCTGTCTTACCGGCCCATTTTCTGCCTCATCTCTACCCACTGTGCCCAATCACTCCCTTTCTTGCCTGCTGCTTCCCTCTCTGGTCCCTTTTTCCCTCCTCTCTGCCCTATCTCCACCCCTATCTCCACACCCTGTTACTTCGTTACAGATTAAGAATCATAGAATCCCTATAGTGTGGAAACAGGCCCTTCGGCCCAACAAGCCCACACCAACAGTCGGAGCATCCCACCCAGACCTATTCCCCTATAACCCACCTAATCTACACATCCCTGAGCACTACGGGCAATTTAGCATAGCCAGTCCACCTAGCCTGCACATCTTTGGACTGTGGGAGGAAACTGGAGTACCTGCAGTAAACCCACGTAGACACGGGAAGAATGTGCAAACTCCACACAGTCGCCCGAGATAAAATAAATCTCCCAAAAGTAAGAGTGTTCCAAGGGACTATGAGTAACTGAAAGAATTTAGTATGACTGAAAAGTGTGTAACTGTACAAACTAATGGGATTGAAAGTTCACAAATCTCCAGGACCAAATATCTGAATTATTGATGTCAAAATAATCTGTGTTTCCTTATTTATAAGTCCATGAGTGGTAACATGCAGGTGTGTCAAGAAATGAGAAAGCAAATAGCACTTTGGCCTTTATTGGAAGAAAATTTCAGCTCGGGACTCAGTTGTTGGGGTCTATAATGAAAGATGGGGTAACTGATCACTTTGAGAGGTCTCAGTTAATCAGGGAGAGCCAGCATGGATTTGTGACAGGCAAGTCATGCCTGAAAAACCTCATTAATTTTTTTGAAGAGGTGACTGAAGTAGTGGAAGGAATGACTATGCATGTTGTTTTTATAGACTTCCAGAAGGCATTTGATAATATCCCACATAAGGTAGAAACCCACTAAATAGAGGGCAAATTACTGACATGGCTGGGAAGTTGGTTGGGTGGCAGGCAACAGAAAGTAGGGAAAATGGATACGTACTCAAGTTGGCAGGATGTGATCAGGGTATCTCACAAGGATATGTGTTAGGGCCTCAATTATTGACATTATTTATGAATGGTTTGGATAATGGCATAGGAAGTCATTTATCCAAATTTGTTGATAAGACAAAGTTAGGTGGCATTGTAGAAAGTGTAGACGATAAAGTAAAATTGGAAAGGGATATTGATAGACTAAGTGAATGGGCAAACTGTGGCAGATGGCGTTCGATATAAGTAAGTGTGAGATCGTCCTTTTTTGATCCAAAATGAATAATCAGGTTATTTTCTAGAGGTATGAAGTTAAATACAGTGGATGTCCAAAGAGACTTGTGAGTTGAGGTATACAGATCTTTAATATGTCACTAACAAGTGCAGGAAACAATCAAGAAAGCCAATGGAATGCTGCCTTTTATATGTAGAGGACTGAGTACAAGGATGCTGACGTTATGCTGCAGTTATACAAAACCATGGTTAGACCCCACTTGAAGTACTGTGAGCAGATGTAGGCACCAGGCCTCAGGAAGGATATATTGGCCTGAGAGGGAGTACAACTATTTCTACTGGTTGGACATTCTAGAACTAGGAGCATAGTCTGAGAATTAGGGTCAGACTGTTCAGGAGTGATGTTAGGAAGCACTTCTATACACAAAGTTTGGTAGATGTTTGAAACTTTCTTCCACAAACAGCAGTGGATGCTACATCAGGTATTAATTTTAAATCCAAGTTCAATAATTTTTTGATTAGAGTTTACTGACACTTTGACCCTCCCTGTCGTACAACAGAGTCAATCATGGTACTACTGATCTGGTTGAGGCTGGTGCTCTTGTTTTTTCCTGAGAGGCCATTCCCTGCAACAGTATCCAAAGTGGTACATTTGTTTGAGAGGCCACAGGGCATTCCTGCACTGCCTGCCCTCACTAATTAGTCTTCCTGGTGGCCTTTTACTTTCCTGTTTGTGTAGCCCTTAATTGCAGCTCTTTAGTGACATTCTCAGCTTTGTGGATGCTCCAAAGTGAGTCCGCAGCTCCAGCCAATCCATGTGGTCAATCATGAGCTGCAGCTGAACACACGTCCTACATACATGGTCACTGTGGACACTGGAAGTGTCCCCTGATCTCTCTGTCATTGCAGGGGAAGCATTCTACAGGGCCAAGTTCTCCTGCCATTGTAAACCTAGCAACTAAAAATAATACACTAGGAACCTTATAACCTGTACAACCTTACCCACTACTCACCAAAATCAGATTTCTCACTCTCATTCTCCATTTCTACTTTAAACTCTATCTCCATCAAGACACTACTCACTCAGTCTCTGGACCTGATAGCTGAGCAGTTGATTATATGTCATTTTTTGCATCATGACATCACAACCAGAGCTCCATCCCTGGACTCAGCACCAGTTTGCTCTGCTCCCAGCACCACCACTGCTCTCACTGACCTCAATCCAAGCTCTGCTTCTCAGGCTTTAACAGGTTCACATTGCTCTGCTGTACTACCACTGTCACCATTGCTCCAGCTGACCTTGAGTGATCACCTGAATACTCCTTAAATTTTGTGATAGTTTCTGCCTCTGCCACCTTTTCAGGGAGTGATTTCCAGATACTCGCCACCCTTTGAGTGAAAATATTGTTCCTAAATTCCCTCTAAACTTCTTGCCCTTTCCTTCAAATCTATGCCCCTTAATTATTAATCCCTCTACTAAAGGGAAATATTTCTTTCTATCAGTGTCCCTTGTAATTTTGTGGACCTCAATTCACAGCACTCCCGCCTGCCAGCCTGATTTTCTTTAAGGAACACAACCTTGGCCTGTCTAGTCTCTCTTCATAGCTGCTGAATCTCTTAATATCCTGATGAATCTCTGCTGTACCCTCTCCAGTGCAATCACATGCTTTCTACATTGTGACAACTAGAATGGCAAACAGCTGTCACTCAACTCACATCTTGTACATCTCCATCATAACTTCTCTAATATTGAATCCAGTGCCTTGACTAATAAATACAAGTATGCCATTTCCCTTCTTAACCATCTTATCCACCTGTCATGTTGCCATCAACGGTCTATGGAAATGCACACGAAGATCCCTCTGATCCTCTGTGCTTCTTAGGGTCCAACTATTCATCATGTACTCCCTTGCCTTCTTAGTCTTTTTTTTAAACTCACTGGCTGTGCCCAGCATTTATTGCCTGTCCATAATTTGTGCTTGAAAAGGTGACGGTGACCTGCCTTATTGAGCTGCTGCAGTCTGTATGTTGTAGACAGATCCACAGTACCATAGGGAGGGAACAAGCTGCAGGGTTATGGTGAGAAGGCAGGGGAATACACCAAGTGAACTGCCCATTCAGAGAGCAGACATGGACACAGCAAGCTGAAGGCCTGTCTTCGTACCGTCAACAGTTGGTGATCTGATTATCCAGATTGCAAGGCCTCGAGGCACAGTGAGTTGGCAGAATAGCAAATCTATCCGTGGAATTCTAACTGTGATAAGAAATTCTGCACAAAGCTTCAATAATCTTTTTATTTGTGAGATGAAATCATCATGGCAATTAAATTGGTGTGGTGATTGTATGCGTGAAATGCAATAGTTATGGGCAATACAAGACCAGTGTGTAAATGTACACTATAGCTGCACTGAGCACTGATAGGACCTCCATTGTTCCACTGTATAATGATATTGTCTTCCCAGTTAAGGCTCACTATTGCAGCACCTCCAAAATTGGTACAAATTATGCTCCTTTGTAGTGTGCTGCTGGCAAAAATGTCCCATTTGAGTCCATTTTCAATGTGAATCATATCTATTATTGGCTCTGAAACGGTCATGTTCAATATTTAACGTGTTTAGTTACATGGCAAGTATTTTCCACATCCAAAACATGATTTTGGCGCTTTGAGAAAAGTACTAAAGTAATGGCAGTATTGCAAGCTGTTTGTAGAAGCGTACATACTTTAGCTGGTAACAATCACCAGCGGCAGCTCAGATAATCAAATAAGCATAAAATGGATCACCGTTCATAACCAGTTTATTTAGTCAATACCTTGTCTGAGAACTGTCAACACATTTGAATGTTATCTTGTTCTGGACAACAGAGTATGACCTCATCCTGGTATCTGTATCACAAATGCATCCCCAGAGATTCTAATTATTGATTCCTTTTGCCAATTAATACGTCAATTAATTAAGTCTGTGCAGACTTCCAATCAGAAGCTTTGCAACATCAACTCTTTGAACTTGTGTTTACACTGGGTATTGCTAGTCTCAACTACTTGTGTTGTAAATAGCACCGAACTCTTATGGGGAGATGCTGTGGGACCTGGAAAGAAGGTACCCTGCATATGTATTGTGAAATTTAGAAGCATAGAAAACAGGAGCATGATTAGGCCTTTCAGCCCTTCGAGCCTGCTCTGCCATTCAATATGAACATGCTGATCATCCACCTCAGTCTCCTGTTCCTGCTTCTTCCCCAAACCTTTTGATCCATTTTGCCCCAAGAACTACATCCAATGTTATTTTGAAAACATTAAATGCTTCATCTTCAATCGCTTTCTGTGGTAGAGAATTCCACAGGCCCACCGTGCTTTGGGTGAAGACATTTATCCTCATCTCAGTCCTAAATGGCCTACCCCACATCCTTAGACTGTGACCCCTAGCTTTGGCAACATCATTCCTGCATTTACCCTATCTAATTCTGTTAGAATTTTATATGTTTCAAAAATGCATCACCTCTCACTTTTCAAGATTAAATTCTATTTCCCATTGTTCTGCCCATCTGATCAGCCCATCTATATTGTCCGACAGTTTAAGGTTTTCCTGCTCACTCCTTACCATACTACCAGTTTTCATGTCATCTGCGAACTTACTGATCAAACCTGCTACGTTCATTTTCGTTCATTAATGTTCTGTACAAATCAGAAGGGACCAAACCCTGTGGTATGCCATTAGACACAGGCTTCCAGTCACTCAAACAACCCTCAACCATTACCTTCTGCCTACTGTCACTAAGCCAGTTTTAGATCCAACTTGCCAAATTATCCTGAACCCCATGGCTCTTACCACCTTGATGTATCTCCCTTGCAAGATCTTCTCAAAAGCCTTATTGGTCCATGTAGACTTCATCCACTGCAGTACCCTCATCCACAAATCTAGTAAGCTCATTGAAAATCTCAGTCAAACCTGTCAAACTTGATAATGTCCTGGTAAATCCATATTATCGTTGGTTAACCTCTACCTCTCCTCGCTTCAGAATTTGTTCCAACAATTCAATACAGATGAGTGTGAGGTGTTGCACTTTGGAAAGTCAATCCAAGGTATACAGACTTATACAGTAAATGATAAGGTCCTGAGGAGTGTTGTGGAACAAAGGGACCTAGGAGTACAAGTACATAGTTTGTTGAAAGCGGCGTCACAGGTGGACAGGGTGATGAAGTAGGCATGTAGCATGCTGGCCTTAATCAGTCGAGGTTTTGAGTATAGGAGTTGGGACGTTATGTTATAGTTGTATAAGTTATTGGTGCGGCTGCACGTGGAGTATTGTGTACAATTTTGGTCATCCTGTTATAGGAAAAACGTAGTTAAACTAGAAAGTGTGCAAAGATTTACGAGGATGTTGCCAGGACTAGTAGGCCTGAGTTATAGGGAGAGGTTGGCCAGGAAAGGTCTTTATTCCTTGGAACATAGGAGAATGAGGGGTGACCTTATTAAGGTGTATAAAATCATGAGGGGCATAGATAGGATGAATCCATATAGTCTTTTTCCCAGGGATGAGGTATTGAAAACTAGAGGGCATACTTTTAAGGTGAGAGAAGAAAGTTTTAAGAAGGACCTGAAGGACAACTTCTTCATGCAGAGAGTGGTGCGTATATGGAATAGGCTGCCGGAGAAAGTGGTTGAGGCAGGTACAATAGCAACATTTAAAAAACATTTGGATATATTCATGGATGGAAAAGGTTTAGAAGGATATGGACCAAATGCAGGCAATTGGAACTAGCTGAGTGGGCACCATGGTTAGCATGGACCAATTTGGGCCGAAGGGCCTGTTTCAATGCTGTATTACGCTATGACTCTCTATGACTCTAGTTTCCCTACCATTGATGTTAGATTCACAAGCCTATTGTATCCCTAGCACTCTTTTTGATCGATGTAACAAATTAGCTATCCTCCAGTCCTCTGGCACTTCTCCTGTGTCCAGAGAGAATTTGAAAATTAATGTCAGGGCCCTGCAATCTTCTACCTTGTCACCCACAGCAGGCTGGGATAAATCTCATCTAGGCATGGGCATTCAACAATTTTGGTTAGGCCTCAGCTGAATTTTCCTTTATTTTACCTGTAATGCTTTTCATATCCCGTCTTTGTATTCCTAATTTCATTTTTAAGTAACCCCCTGCACTTTATGTACACGTCTATGGCTCCTCATGTTCTGAGCCATCGGTATGTACCATAAGCTTCCCTTTCTTTCCTTGTCTAAGCTTCCTCAGTATCAAGGGTTTTCTGATACTGGCCCCACTAGCTAGGGGGAAACATCCTATCTTCTGCCACCCTGTTAGAATTTTGCATTTTCGGTCTCTCATGAAATTAAGGGATATGAGGACCTTATTTAGTTCCAAAGAAGAGCCCTATTTGACTCAAAACTCTGCAGTTCTTCTATACATAGGCACCACCAGATCAAGTGAGTATTTCCAGTATTTTGTTTTTATTGTAAATCTCCAGCATCCATGGTATTTTGCTTTTGTTTTTGCTTTGTGTATTAATCTCATGTGTCATTTTGCAGGTGATGCACCCGCAATACCCATGAAGCCCATTCCTCAGTCTCAGTTTGTTCCCTTGGCAGAAGTGCTTTGTTGTGTTATCTCCGAAATGAATGCTAATCGTACAGTTGTGACCCAGGAAGCCCTGTTGGAATATTTGGTCGAGTGTTATCCAGGTAATTTTATGGTGCAGAATTTATTCTTGGGCATATCTTGAATCACAACAGTAGCAAATTCCCTACGTACCTCAACTTCAGATCCAGGCAACCAAGTATGTACAACATTGTTTTCCTGAGGCCTTGGGATTGTGGAGGGAAACCTGATTTGTAGACCTTGCCTTGAGCAAACTCAATTGCACACTGCTTGTCTCATGTCAGCTTGGTTACTGTCATGCCATCATGCAATATGTCAACTATATCTTGTTGAGAACTTTGAAAGGCAACAAAGGGACACATGGAGATAACAGAGAGGAACTAGATTAGGCTAATTGGTCACTGGAACATGTTCCACAGTTCTCCTATGTCTTGGCTGATGTGACTTGTTGTCTTATTACTTCATTCTCTGTACAACCCTGGAGATAGTCTGTTGTGTCCAATGGCATTCATTGAGCATCATCTACCAGCCTATTGGCAATACAGTTCCAAACACTTCACTCCCAACTCACCTGTAAGGAGGTCCTTCACAATGTCATCACATATTTGCAGATTAAGAGAGAGGCAATATTTCACCAGCCGGGGAAATATCTTTCTTTCCTGCGTTCTATAGAGGCCAGCCATATTTATTCTTTAGTCAAATGGATTGCCTGTGTGATGTACACAATGTACCAAACTGAGGCCACTTTCACCTCATCTGATGAAAACACGCCCTTGAATTCAGTCTCATGAGCCTTAGCTGCAACTCCCAAATACAAGCTCTATGCTTCCCCAGATGGTGAAAACAATATGAGGCACCCTCATTGCTGACGTGAGACAATAAATGGTTATCAAAGCTTAACGGAGTAGTGTGCTGATAGTCATGCCCCAGTGTTCTATAAGCAGTCACACCAATGTATAGATAAATAAGATCCCAATGAATCCAAGTGGTGGAAAGAGTTGGTCTAAAGGGTCTGTTACCATGCTGTATCACACTGACTGTATAATAGTTAGGTGGTTGTTTTTGACCGGCATGAATGCAATGGACAAAGAGACTTTTCATCATAGATTATTTGTAGCTTAAAATACCAGGATATTGCTGTTTTACCATCATCATAGAATCCCTACAGTGTGGAAACAGGCCCTTCGGCCCAACAAGTCCACAGCGACCCTCTGACATCCCACCCAGACCCATCTCCCTATAACCCACCTAATCTACACATCCCTGAACGCTACAGGCAATTTAGCATGGCCAATCCACCTACCCTGCACATCTTTGGACTGTGGGAAGAAACCAGAGCCCCCAGAGGAAACTCACACAGACATGGGGAGAATATGCAAACTCCACACAGACAGTCGCCCGAGGGTGGAATCAAACCCGGGCCCCTTTCGCTGTAAGGCAGCAGTGCTAACCACTGAGCCGCCATGCCGCAGTACTTTATTGTACTGTAAATCTCTGACACCAAAATGACCAATTTGTCCAATTGACTGCCAGTCAAGACCAAAGCATTTCTCGCCAGGTCAAATCAGTAACTGAAAAATAACACTACTTATTGTAACACACTTAACTTTAGCAAGAGCAGTGAGAAGAAAAGACTTCTACTGTACTGCTATGCAACTTAAACTACACCAGTTCAAAAACCCCAAATGCATATAAATCACAATTAAGAAGCACAAAAGACAAACAGTTTAACATATGGGTGGGAAAATAATATAGAAACATAGAAAATAGGTGCAAGGGTAGGCTATTTGGCCCTTCAATCTTGCATCACCATTCAACATGATCATGAATGATCGTGCAATTTCAGTATCTCACTCCCGCTTTCTCTCCATACCCCTTGATCCCTTTAACTGCAAGGGCCACATCCAACTCCCTCTTGACGAACTGACCCCAACAGCTTTCTGTGGTAGAGAATTCTACAGGTTCATGACTGTCTTAGTAAAGAAATCCTTCCTCATCTCAGTCCTGAATGGCTTACCCCTTATTCTTAGACTGTGACCCCTAATTCTGGACTTACCCAATATTGGGAACATTCTTTCCGCATCTAGCCTGTCCAATCCCATCAGGATTTTGTATATTTCTATGAGATCCCTTCTCATTATTCTAAATTCCAGTGAGTACAACCCATTTGATCCAGTCTTTCTTCATATGTCAATCCTGCCATCATGGCAATCAGTCTGGTGAGCCTTCGCGAGACCCCCTCTACAGCAAGAATGTCCTTCCTCAGACTAGGAGAGCAAAACTGCACACACTCCTCAAGTTGTGGCCTCATCAAGGCCCTACTTAACTGCAGCAAGGCATCCCTACTCCTGTACTCAAATCGTCTCACTGTGAAGGCCAGCATTCCATTAGCTTTCCTCACCACCTGCTGTACCTGCATGCCAACCTTCAACGACTGTTCCACTATGATGCCCAAGTCCTGTTATACCTTTTCCTAAACTGCCACCGTTCAGATAATAATCTGCCTTCCTGTTTTTGCCACAAAAGTGGATAACCTCACATTTATCCACATTATATTGCATTTGCCGGTATTTGCCCACTCAGCCAGTCTGGCCAAGTCACCTGCAGCATCTTAGCATCCTCCTCACAGCACACACTGCCACCCAATTTTGTGTCATCTGCAGATATTGTATTCAATTCCTTTGTTCAAATCATTAACGTGTATTGTGAACAGCTGAGGTCCCGGCACTGAACACTGCAGTACCCCACTCGTCACTGCCTGCCACTCAGAAAAGGACCCATTTATTTCAACTCTCTGTTTCCTGTCTGCCAACCAGTTCTCTGTCTACATCAGTACATTACCTCCTATACCACAAGCTTTAAGTTTGCTTACTAATCTCTTGTATGGGACCTCGTCAAAAGACTTTTGAAAGATCAGATACACAACATCCATTGATTCACCCTTGTCCACTCTACTGGCTACATCTCAAAAAATTCCAGAAAATTTGTCAAGCATGATTACCCTTCAGTGAATCCATGCTGACTTGGACTGATCCTGTCACCGCTTTCCAAATGTTCAGTTATTACGTCCTTAATAATTGACTCTAGCAATTTCCCCACCACCAATGTCAGGCTAACTGGCCTATAATTGCCCGTTTTCTCTCTCCGTCCATTTTTTAAAATGTGGGGTTACATTAGCTAGCCTTCAGTCTATTGGAACGCTTCTAGAGTGTATAGAATGCTGGAAAATGATCACCAATGCTTCCATGATTTCTAGGGCCACTTCCTGAAATACTCTAGGATGCAGAGCATCAGGCCCTCGGGGACTTAGCAAGTTTTAATCCCATCAATTTCCCCAATACCATTTCCAGACTATTAAGGATTTCCTTCTGTTCCTCCTTCATGCTTGACCCTCTGTCCCCTAGCATTTCCAGAAAGCTATTTGTAGCCTCCATAGTGAAGACAAATCCAAAGTATTTGTTCAACTGGTCTGCCATCTGTTTGTTGTCCATTATGAATTCACTGGATTCTAACTATAAGGGGACCTACATTTGTCTTCAGTCTTTTTTTCTTCACATATCTATAGAAACTTTTCCAGTCAGTTTTTATATTTTCCGCAAGTTTACTCGTGTATTCTATTTTCCCTTTCCAAATTAAACCCTTTGTCCTCCTCCACTGAATTTTAAGTTTCCCCCAGTCCTTGGGTTTCCTGCTTTTTCTGACCAATTTATATACCTCCTCTTTGGTTTTAACATGATCCCTAATTTCCCTTGTTAGCCATGGTTGAGCCACCTTCCCTGTTTTACTGTTGTGCCAGACACGGATGTGCAGTTGTTGAAGTTCATCCATGTGTTCTTCAAATGTTTGCCATTGCCTATCTGCCATCAACCGCTTAAGTATCCTTGACCAGCTTATCCTAGTCAATGCATGTCTCACACCATCAAAGTTAGCTTTCTTCAAATTCAGGACCCTAGTCACAGATTTAACTGAGTCACTCTCCACCTTAATGAAGTATTCCACCATATTATGGTCACTCTTCCCCAAAGGATCTCACACCACAAGGTTGCTAATTAATCCTCTTTTATTACACAATATCCAGTCTAGGATGGCCTGTTCTCTAGATGGTTCCTCAACATATTAGATGAGTAAACCGTCCATCGTACATTCCAGGAAATCCTGCTCCATCATATTGCTGTCAGTTTGGTTAGACCAATCAATACGCAGATTGAAGACACCCATAATAACTGCTGTACCCTTACTGCACACATCTCTAATTTCCCGTTTAATGCCATCTCCAACCTCACAACTACTGTTTGGTGGTCTGTACACAACTCCCACTAACTAATATCGATCAGGTAAACAAAATTCCAAAGATCAGAAGTCCACATCACAAGATGGAAAGTTATTTTTTCACAGATCTTTTGATTCCAGCAATATCAACACACTGTCTATAGGTTGAAAGGCATTCTTCGATTTGATGGTTGATCACGTAAACCGAGATAGCAGACAACAGGAAGGCAATAGGCAAATTCCTGTTGCCTGCCACTTCAACATACCACTGTGTTACCTGGCCAACATTTCCGTCTCAGACCTGCTGCAGCGCTCCATTGAAGCTCATTGCAAACTGGATGAGCAGCATCTCATTTCCAGGACCCAGTATTGAGTTCAATAATTTTCGAACCTGAGCACCACCTTCTAGGTCCTTTACCCACACCCACACACATATCCACACCAGGTCTTGTCATGACATAAAGTTAGAGAGATTTACAGCATGGAAGCAGGCCCCTTGGCAGAACTTGTCCATGCCGCCCAGTTTTCACAATTAATCTAGTCCCATTTGCTTGCATTTGGTCCACATCCCTCCATACCTAACCCATGCATGTACCTGAGATGAGCTGCTTTCAGCACAGCGAACACATTTTCACCTGCTTATGGTCTCCATAATCAGCTTTTCTTTCTCCTGAGCATACTATCATCTGTCCCTTTCTCTCTAAATGTCATTCTCTCTCTGGGCTCCATTTCCGCCTACGCACTCACCTCTTTCCATCAGTTCACTGATGAAGTTCATCAGATGAAGGGTCACTGGACTCTTAACGTAAACTCTAACGTAAACTCTGTTTTCTCTCTTCAGATCCTGCCAGACCTGCTGAGTTTCTCCAGCAATTTCTGCTCTTGTTCATTTCTTCTTCATGCCAACTGATGTAAAATTTTGGTTTTGATACTGTAGGTATAGCAACACCCTCTCAGGAGATAGTGCACAGTGCCTTGGGCTCCCTGATTCAGGACAGGAAGATTTATCACACTGGAGAAGGCTATTTCATTGTCACTCCACACACCTATTTCATTACAGGCAGCACAGGGAAACAGAGACAGCCCTGGATGCTGTGTGAGAAGACCGCTGCCTCAATTGATCGTATTACATACCTGGTGAATGTGGAGAGCAGTCAGGAGCCATTGAGGAAGGACAAGGTACTTCCCGATGGAGTCCCCCACTGCAAGTCCTGTCGCTGCTTCAGCCAGCCAGAGGAGGAGCAACAGGCTGAGCCGCAGTTCTGTAAGAGTAGCCCAGGTCAGAGGAGCTGCAAGGAGCACAAGCCAGCAGTCCAGCACAGGGCCACTTCTACAGTGAATGGGCCTTGCAGGGCCAAAGAGAAGGGAAATCCCATCGGAAAGCTCAGCCTCAGCCTGTTCCGGCGCAAGAAAAAAAAAGAGAGCCCCAAGAGAGTATACGGGACTTTCTCAGCCCAGTTTCCCCCAGAGGAGTGGCCGGTACGTGATGAGAACAGTGTGAGGAACATTCCACGAGACGTGGAGCACCAACTCATCAAACGCATCAATCCTGGACTGACTGTGGAGAACCTGGTCAGGCACACTCTGCTGATGAAGAAACTGAGCAGAGAGAGCACTGCTCAATGTCACAGCAGTGGCTCACTGGACCAGCTGATTGGCAAGCAGAGGCATCATTCTAAAGAAAACCCGCAAAATACAGCAGCTAAGTTGCAACCACAGCAACGTAGAGTGAGGTCCAGCAGGGAGCAGAAAAGACGGAGGCTTAAGGGATCACTGCAACCAACCGAGGATCTGCCCAAGACTAGGAATGGTCCAAATGTGAAGGAACTGGACAAGCACAGGAGTGAAGGAGTGCAAACGCTTCATGAGGAGCTGCCAAGCCAGGCTTGCAGGAGTAGAACCCCAACCAAACACTCACACCAGAAAAGAATCGATGGTTCTTTCACCAAGATCAAATGCTATCATGCTCAAAATGCCACAATCAACAACCCAAGGGTGAGGCGGAGGTCACAGTCTCTGGACTCCTTTGCCAGGGCACAGGACACTATATTAGGAAGAGAGAGTGCTCCAGAGAAGTCCCAACCCAACACTGCTGTCTATCTCAGGCCAGCAGAGGAAGATAATGAGGAGCAACTACGAAGTCATGATGCTAGGATAGAGTGCAGAAACCAGGTTCTCTCATGTTACAATATCCCCTGTGAATCCCATGATTGCCTGAACAAAAACCAAACACCTGGCTCCCCCCAAAATATACACACTTCAAATTACATGCTTGCCTGCGCCCAGCAATATCACCAAGAGCAGGAGACAGAGAAATTTAGCAATGTAACAAGGCCAGAGGTTAGCCATGAGTATGAGGATAGTTCTGTCCCTCAAGCCTTGTGTGATCGAATTTCCAAGCAGGGTCAGAATCCTACCACGTCTACAACAGTGAAGTGTGTGAGTGTGGAGAGGCTCTCAAGCCTATCTCATCTGTCTGATGCACAACTTGTGTCCCTAGAGCAAGCACACCAGCCTGAGGGTGAAACAGCCAGCCAACCAGAGACCGATGAGGGACAGAGTGAGGTCTTCACTGATGAAGATCAGACCTTGTATCAGAGAGAGCTGGAGGAGGATGATGCCTGCAGTTCACTTTACCTCGATGATACTGAGCTGTCCATACATCTGCCTGGTCTCGACTATGCCGATGAACCTGGGAGTGAAGGTGTGCCGAGTGAGTTGTCCAGTGAAAGCTGGGTTTTATCCAAGATACTGCTGCAGGAGGAGCAAACTGCAGAAAGTGAATTTGCTGAACAGCAGGTGGGGAGCTGGTTAAAAGGAGCAAGTGACAGCAGTATGGGACAGTCCACACCATGCTGTGGGAAGGAGCCTCACAGTCCGTTTTGCAGATACCAGCCAATGATACCTCTGCCATATGAACACCTGGAGAAAGAGGAGCCTCCAAGTGGGTGCAGGGACCTCATCAGCAGTATATTTGATTTTTCTAACATGACAGTTGCTAACTCTTCTCCAGAGACCCTTTGTACATCTAGTAATGAAGGCACCAGAAACCCAACCAGTCAGGACCTCTGGGCTGGGCATCCCAGAATGAAAACTCAACTGATGAGAAATTTGGACCGCAACCAATTTCCTCACCACACCCACAGTACTGCATTACCACAGACCAGCCAAGACGACAACACTCATCTGGAGTTGCTGGAAAACTACAGCATTACTGAAGATAGTGGTATTGATTCACCAAGGTGAGTGTTCAAGAAGCAGGGCAGCACGGTGGCTCAGTGGTTAGCACTGTTGCCTCACAGTGCTAGGGACCTTGGTTCAGTTCCAGCCTCGGGCAACTGTTTGTGTGGAGTTTGCACATTCTCCCAGTGTCTGCGTGGGTTTCTGCCAAATGTTCCGGTTTCCTCGCACAGTCCAAAATATGCAAGTTAGGTGGATTGGCCCATAGCGTCCAGGGGTGTGTAAGTTAGGTGGATTAGCCATAGGAAATGCAGGGTTGCAGAGAAAGTGTAGAGGGATAGGTCAGGGTGGGATGCTCTTCGGAGGGACGGTGTGGACTTGTTGGGCCAATTGGCCTGTTTCCACACTGTAGGGATTCTATGAACCGAAGGGTTCTACTGGGTTCAGCATTTTGCTGGGTCATAGATTGAAAACCTCAGTTAAAACAGATGATCTGGTCATTGATATTTATGGAAGGTTTCTGTGAACAAATTGGCAGCCAGATTTCTGATCTTGCAATAGTGATTATGAAAAACTACTTCTTTCAGCCGATTGCGTCTGCACCCACTGTCCAATGAGCTTTATGATTCACTGCTGTTCTCTCCATATCCTTGTAAATCAAGATATAAAAGGGAGGAAGGAACTTGAAACAATTACAATCCCCAGGGAAGAGATATTAAGGAAACTATTAGTCAAGAGACTAGACAGAAAGGACATATTGATTGTAATTTTCTAAAATTTCTGAGATTCTGGAAAAGTTGATTGGAATATCACAAGTGTGACTTCTCTATTCAGGAAAGCAGTGAGACAGCAAGCCGAAAACTAGAGGCCAGTTTATCATGGGGATATTATTAAGGAGGTTATAGCATTTAGAAAATCTCAGTGCAATTAAGTAAAGTCAATATGGTTTTGTGAAATGGAAATTGTATTTGATTAGTTTGAGTTCTTTGAGGCAGTAACAAGTAATGTGGATGAGTGAGTACCTGTAAATGTGCTCTACATGAATTTCCAAAAGGCATTTGATATTGTGCCATGTCAAAGGTTACTGCACAAACTAAGGGCTTGTGGCATCAGGGAAATCTTACTGGCATGGATCAGGATTGATTGGCTAACAGAAAGCAGAGAATAAGGATAGGTGTTTTCAGAGTGACAAGCTGTAACCAGTGGAGTGCCACAGGGATCGGTGCTGGGCCTCAACTACTTACAATCTGCATCAGTGACTTGGATGAAGGGACTGAATGCATTGTTACGGTTTCTGATGACACAAAAGCAGGTAGAATGATTAATTGTGAACACTTGATTCAACAAGTGGATTTAGACAGCTTATGCGACTGGGCAAATGTTGGTAGCTGGTATGTATGTGGGAAAATGTGAACTTATCCACTTTGTCAGGGAGAATAGAAAACCAGCATAATACTTAAATTGAGAGAATGCAAAATTCTGTGGTTCAGAGGAATCATTTTGTACTGGTGAATGAACCATAAAGTTAGCCAGCACAGTGAGTGATTATGGAAGCATATGGAATGTTGCTGTTTATAGCAAGAGGTATGGAATATAAGAGTTGGGACGTTTTGCTAGAAGCAGTTTAGAGAAGGTTCATTCACCTGATTCTGAGGATGAAGGGGTTATCTTGTTAGCCAACATTGGACAGGCTGGTCCTGTTTTCATTGGAGCTTAGAGAATAACAGGTGATCTTATTGAAGCATATACAATCCTTCAAAGGTTTAACAAGTTTGATGGAGAAAGGATGTTTCCCCATGTGGGAAAGACTAGAACACAGTTTAAAAATTAGAGGGGGAAGAGAGAGAGAGACAGCTCCTTTATTCTCCTTCCCTCTCTCCATAAACATAATGGCAATTTTTCAAAAGACTAAGATGGGTTTTCCAAAATCTTTGTTCGTAGAAATTAGTTTTAAAGTGATGTGCAACAAACTCTCTTAGGTGCAGGATTTTATTTATTTCTCATGTTCAGTCTCCGAGTGAGTGTTATCCAATCCCTGTGACCACACGCACTCACACAAATACACATAACACACACGCATTCTCAACATGGATGTACACAAAGACGTGTGCACAAACACAAATCTTATGTGTAAAAAGACACAACATGCATGCACACCATGAAACAATGTATGCCCCATCGCAAAATGCACACAGATATGCACATCATGTGCACACAAAAACATATAACAAGCACAAGGCTCAGCCTGTGCATGCACATAAAGACACAGGCAGCGTGCACTCAGAGGCACAGACAACATACATATGCACGGAGACACAACATATGAATGTGTACAGGCGCACACAACATGCAGGCACACAGAAGCATATACATACACGCAAGAAGGCACGTATACAAAAGCACAGGAATATGCACCCAGTTAGGAGTTTTAAAATTCTGTCAAGATTGGTGATAAAGCAGTTCATGTGAAGGTTACTAGACCAAGGATCAGTTTGCTTTTCCAAGTGAACCTTCCAAAGCAGGTTTTTGAGATGGTTTTAACTCTTAACTCGATTGCTAGTTTAAACAGGCGTGCTGTTAGCCTAGAGGTCTGCTGCTGTTCTCTGTACTAGTGTTAAAAGCAAACTCCTTCAAGAGTTCAGAACATGTAAATAAAGTTTGACAAAATTCTAAAGGAGTTTCAATTACATGATGCTGGCTGTCAGTGGCTAATGGGCTGATAATTATTGAGCTAGTCATGTTAACAAAGAGTTTTCACTCCCGTGGTCAAATCCAAAGTTACTTTAGCAACATCTTCAGACATAGGGAGTTTAGAGATGCCTCTTTTTTAGAGAGTCAGGCTCGGAGACTAGGACTCTGAGCTCTCTTTGTTTCAATCCATCTACACAATAACAGGTGAGAAATTCTACAACGGTGGTCTGTCTCACTATGTCCACTGCTGGAAGCACGCAGCACAACAGCCAACATGTAAGTCGTGTGATCTGTGAGAGCAGTTTTAAAAGCCCCTCAAAAGTAATTTTTTAAAAACGAAAGGAAAAATCAGCTTTTCTTTTGAACAATTTGCAATATCCCCTTAGAAATCATAGGCAGAGATAAGAATTGTTTCTCTTAAAGGGTGTTCTGTGAAAAGTTCTGTGAAAAGTTCTGTGAAATTCTCTTCCCCAGAAACAAGTGGAACCTGGATGATTGACTATTTAAATGCTGGTTTAGGTAGTTTCTTGATTGACCAAAGAGTCAAAGGGTATTATGGGTAGACAGCAAAATGGAATTGAGGCCACAATAAGATTAGCCTCTGTTTTATCAAATACCAGGCTTAAGTGGCTGAACAGCCTCGCTCCTAATTTATATGTTCATTTGCAGATAGGGAGAATCTGTCTCCACTGACAGGAGAATTTGTAGTTGAAGATCACAAATTTATGATCAATTTCAAAAACAAAATTGCAAGGCAAGTCAGGGGAGTGTGGAGATGAGAGATTTTTTTAGGTTCTTTGCCAAGCCTGCATTTATTGACCATTCTAATTGTCCTTCAGGTGTTCCTGAGCTATCTTCTTTATAACCAGATGTCTTACTGAGCCATTTCAGAGGCAATCAAGAGTCAGCCATATTGCTGATCATCTGGAGTTGCATATATTCAAGAAGGGATATAAATGATAGATTTCCTTCCCAAAAGGACAGTAGTGAATCAGATTGATTTATTGTTGTATGTACCAGAGTGCAGTGAGAACCTTTGTGTATGAGCAGTACAAACAGATCATAGTAGGCAAGTTTTTACACTAAGTTAGTAATTAGATAGTTACCATTGCTGATGCTAGCTTTTTATTCCTGAAATGCACTGGCCTGAAAGGATGATGGAAGCAGCTTCAACCACAACTTTCAGAAGGAAATTGGATAAAAAATGTTTATCCGAAGGTATTAAAAGTGAGAAGCCCTAATGTCAGGGCTTAAGAGCAGGGGTGTGAGACTAATTAGAAAGTTCTTTCAAAGAACTGGAGCAACCCGATAGGCAAAAAGCCTTTATGATTTCATAATGTTTCGTAAGTTAAAAAACTACAGAAATGATCAATCCTAAATGTGAACTTCTTTTCCAGGACTCGAGTCAGTTTGGCATCAAACAATTCGATCATTCTGGACAGCTTGAAGCGACGGAGTTTGATGCAGAATTATGGAACTTTGAACAGTACTGGGCAGAATGGTGTTTTATCCCAGCATCCTTTACTGCAGCTCACCCCAGTAATGAATGTTTGATTGGAGGCTGTGCTAACTGACGCAGGAATGTAAAATGACACATAAATGTATTAGCTTTTGGGGGCTGTAAATGGTAAATGAGTTATGAATTGCACAGCTATTATGAAATCAAGACAAAAATACCGATGCTGGAAATCTGAAACAAAAACAGAAACTGCGAGAAAATCTCAGCAGGACTGGCAGAATCTGCAAAGAGAAATCAGAGTTAATATTTCAGGGTCCAGTGACCCTTCTTGGAACCAGTTCTGAAGAAGGACCTCTGGACCCAAAATATTAACTCCAATTTCTCTCCACAGACGCTCTTGAACCTGCTAAAATTTTCCAACAATTCCTGTTTTTGTTTATGAAACAACATCTTTTATACTAATGGCCTTTGAATTGCTCCCATTTACTGACTTTTTTTTAGTTAGTTCCTGGTTATATGGGTACTACTAGCAATGTCAGCATTTATTTTCCATCCTTATATGCCCTTGTTAGTAGTTTTGGTACGTGATCAGCTTGCTGAGCCACTTACGGGCAGTAAAGAATGAACCACTTTATCATGTGTCTGGATTTTTATGGCAATCCAGTAGTTACGTGATCACCATTTTGATTCTAGCTTTTTATTTCAAATTTTATTCGATGAATAGAATTTAAATTTCAGATTTACTGATTACTGGTCCTGTAATATAACCATTACGCTTATCTCTTCTTTTACATTAGTTTTATTTGGAAAAACTAAGTATTTTATGTGTTACTAAAAGAGATGTTTGTGCAAAAAAATTAAAGCACATAAAAATAAAAACATTTTTTTAAAAAAGTAATCTTTTAAAATATGAGTTTGCATTTTATGGGTGAAGGATAGATGCAAGTAGTTTTTTACCAAGGATTTCCAGAAAGATTTTGAGAAGTCTAAGTTTGTTTGATTGGTTAGATATCTTCTAATTGTAGTGATTGCAACAAGATCAGCCAGGTGGACATCATAGAATGTGAGTTCCCTGATTGGGGCTGTTAACCTGATTCAATCAGGGAGCCCTGGCTGACAGATATAAACAGGAGTGTCAGAGATTCTGTTCACTCTGAGAGCTGTCTCTGAGGAAGCTGGATCACTGTCAAGAACTCTCCCAAGTGTAAATAAAGGGTTACTTGGTGACAGGATACCAGTCTGTGTGGAGTTATTTCACTAATCAACCTGTTCAGAGATGGTATTGCACATTTCAGGAGAGATGGGATTTGAACCTGAACCTCCTGGCTGAGAGGTAGGGACTTACCACTGCAAAAGAGCTCCTGTTTGGTTTGTGAAAAGTAAGAAGTGGCACACAGAGGACATGGGCACAGACAGTCATTATAACAGGGAATATTTCACAACGAGGTCCTGACTGAGGAAAAGATTGTGGAAAATCCTCTTGAAAGGATATTGACTAAGCATTTGTAAAAGAAGAATATGATCATACTATCAAAGGTTTAAGTTGTCTATGGAAAAAGGCAAGGCATAATCCAAGATAAAATAATTAATTGGCTGAGATACCATGTGCAGACATTGTAAAGAAAGTTTCAAAGGAAGAAACTGATGCCCAAGAACATAGTGAAAGAGGAGGTAGTTGAAATACTCACTGAGCTAAAATACAATGACAAAGATTATAAATGCTGTCTGCTCTTAAAATGTTAAAACATCCAGACCAGATGAGATGCATCTGAGGATGCTTGGTGCACCTGATCAAGTGGAAATTGAGGACGCACTAGCACTAATCTTCCAATCTGCCTGAGATACAGGGGCGGTGCCACAGGGATGGAGAATTATAAATGTGATCCCTTATTCAAAAAGGGATGTGAAGACAAACCCCAACAACTACAGACCAGTCAGTTTGACCTTGGTGATGGGGGAAACTTTATAAAGTGAGATTCAGGAAAAAATTAACTGTCATTTGAATAAATGTGAGTTAATTAATGAAAGCCAATATAGATTTGTTAAGGACAAATTATGTTTAACTAACTTGCTTGAGTTTTTGAACATGTAACAGAGAGATTTGAACAAGTGAATGCAGTTGATATAGTGTCCATGGACCTTCAAAAGGCACTTGATAAAGCACCAAACAATAGTTGATCAAAAAAATTAGAGCTCAAAGAAGAAAAAGGACAATAGAAATATTGTTACAATGTTGGCCAAGTGACAGAAAACAGAGTAATGGAAAAAGCTTGTTTTTAAGACTGGAGGAAGGACTTCTGCATTTCTTAATCTACATCAGTGATCTAGAATGGGGATACAGGGCACAATTTCAAGACTTGCAGGTGATCCAAAACTTAGAAATGTTGTGAACTTTGAGGAAGATAATGATAATCTTCAAAAGGAAATGGACTAGTCCTGAGTATACAAGTGTAATAGTTTCATGCTGAAAGATGTGAATTGATAAACTTGGCTACAAGAATGAAGACTGGAAATCTAAAATAAAACTGAGATTTCTGCACAAAACAACCTCTAGGTGGTGACAGATTGGCAGGGGAAGTTGAGAAAATGATTACAGACTCCTACAACATGGAAACAGAACCTTCGGTCCAATCCATCCATACTGACCGTGTATCCTAAACTGTGTTATGGACCAGACCAGACCCCTCAAAATATTTTAAGAAGGTAGCCTAGACCCAACTCTTTTTTTTAAGGCAAATGTAAAGTGCCTTATTCCAAACGCAATGCAACCGATTCAAACTAATTGACATTAAGCAAAAACAGAATTTATTTAAACATGGTAGCCAAAGTACAAACAAAAGAAAAAAGAACTTAGAAATAACAACTCTATTGGAAAATTGAACCAAATGATAGATACAGTAACTTAGTTAATTAACTGTTCCAATATAGTAACATCCCATAAGCACTGCCCTTGGCAAAAACGGCAAATTCAGAAAAATAGATTTGTCTCACAGGTAACCCAGCAGCAGAGAGAAACCCCAGCTCCTAGTTGTAACCAAAAGAGGGAAAAGATAGTTTCTGCTTCTTCAAGACCACAACTGCAACTGCTTAAAGCTAAAACTAAAAAAAAACCTAGAAAGCCTGGTCTGTGAGAGCTGGTCACACCCAGCCAGACTGCCTCAATTGTTACAACATAACAAAAAAACCCAACGCCTCACAAGCTATTTGCTTTCTTACATTCAACTGGACACTTCTCATTCAACCTCCCTTTAAAAAAAACGACAGGACAAAAGAATCTTTTAAAGCCATAGCATCGTCACACCTCCCCCTTTAAAAAAATGAACCATCAATATACAAAGATGGTTTTATTTTTAAAAACCCTTAGCCTAACACTATTAGTCCACGACAGTACATATATATTATATTGTTTCCAAGCATGTAAACATTCACTACTACAGTCTATTTCAATTCATTTATTCCTGCCACTGAATGCCTCCGTCTTTCTTCATCAAAGTCATGACAATGTGTCGGCAATTATGTTCTCATCCTGCCATGTGTATAATTTTCAAATTGAATGGCTGCAAATAATAAGCTCCATCCAAACAGTCTGGAATTTTTGTCCTTAAATTTCACCAAAAGCTTTAATGGGTTATGATCAGTATATACAATTGTCTCAGGCACATTTCTGGCCAGATAAATGTTGAAATGTTGTAATGCCAATACCAAGCTCAAGGTTTCCTTATCAGTTGTGGAATATTTCTGTTTATGATAATTCAATTTTCTGGAAGAGAACTTTCTATCTTCCTGTCGTCTTCTTGTAAGAGACCAGCACCAACACCCAAATCACTCGCATTGTTCGCGACCTTGAATGGCCTGGTGTAATTAGGTGTGGCTAACACTGCAGCAGTGGTCGAAACAGCTTTCAGGCTATCAAATGCCTTGTGACAGTTTGCCATCTACCGACATTTTCTGTATTTCTTCATTAAGTCAGTCAGTGGAGCAAAATTCAGTATGAACTTCAACTAAATTCCACTTAATCTCAGGAATTACTACTGCACTCTTTGTCAATGGTATGGGAATCTTCCCACTAAGCTTTGTTTTCACATCCCGTAGAATATCCCATTTGTCCATGTCCAATAACATGGACCAGGAACATGACTTGGGCTTTTGCAAACTCACTCTCAGCCAGGTTTATCATCAAGCTCGCCTGCTGAAGTCGATCGAACAATTCTGATAGATGCTGCAAATGTTCCTTCCATGTGTGACTAAAAATCACCAGGTCATTGATGTACACCACACAATTGGATAATCCTGAAATGACTTTATTGGTCTTTGAAATATGGCTGGCAATTTTTCATTTCAAATGAAAAATTGATATAATCCATTCAGTGTCAGGAAAGCTGAAATTTCAGATGAAGGCACCTGGCAGTATCCTCTGAGTAAGTCCAACTCAGAAATATAAGTTGCTTGTTGCACCTTCTCAATACAGTCTTCCAAATGTGGAATAGGATATGAATCAGACTTTGCAACTGCATTGACTTTGCAATAGTCCATACATTACCATCGGGTACCATCTGGTTTTGGTATCATTACTATGGGTGAGCTCCAGTCACTGCAACTCACTTCCATAATATTTTCTCTAAGCATGCATTAAATCTTTTTTTGAACCTGTGCCAACTTTAGAGGGTTAAGTCTATGAGGACATTGTTTAATTAGAACAGCATTTCCTATATCTACATCATGCATAATTAGATTAGTACTTCCCAGCTTATTCCCACATATTTCCCCAGGCGACTGTAATAGCTCTTTCGGGTCATTCTGATTTTCCCCTGGAAGGTAACTCAATAATTTATCCCATTTTTTGAGAACTTCCTCATTGACCAATTTAATTTCAGGAATGTCCAATTCAGAATCCTCTGAATTCAGTTCTTCACTCTGTGTTGTAACCAGTAACACATTCTCCTTTTACAACAAGGTGCAGGGCTGGATGAACACAGCAGGCCAA